>NW_010548945.1:0-19852 GCF_000687285.1 Phaethon lepturus
TTACATCAGAGAATGGGGGTTTGGGGTTTTTTTGGGGGGTGCTTTGGTGCATTTCTTTGTGAAGAGGCCGTAAACCAGGAGGGGAAAGCAGCTGCAGGAGGGGCCGTGTGCCACCATTTTCCACCCCTGCCAGATCCCTCCATCACAAGTCACAGGCTCAGCAAGTGGGAGCTGAATAAACACAGAAATACCTATTTCCTTCTTTCGGTCAGACATAAGACACTCTCCACCTAGGCCAAATGACTCCTGACCTCCCTCAAGACAAGATCCAAGGCGTGTTTTTAGCTGAGGAGCAGAAAACTGAGGTAGACATTTCCGCCATGACGATACCCACCAAAGGCGCAGCAATGCCAACAATCGGGTCATCGACCTGCATTAGTCTTAACCATGGCTGTGTTCAACGCTCTGTCCTAAATCTCCTTTTCTACATAAACCTGCTCTCCCAGACGGTTTTCCACACGGGCAGCCGGACTCCGAACACACCACCCCAGACACTCTGCAGCGTGCAATATAAAGTACAGCGAAACGGAGCAGGGACCAAGCTGCTCCTCAGTCTGCGACATGTGGCTTTACAAAGCTGCCAAGCCCCACGGTGGTGAGAAGTTATCCAGTGGTCCCCTCTGGCATCTGATGAGTGGAACAAGAAGTATATGGTACCCCTGGACACAATAAAAGCGGGTACGAATTGTCACCTCCTGGCTCATGAACGCACCACGAGCTCCACAATGTTAGGGACATTGCGGCAGGGACCATTCCAGCCTGTGAGCAGCAGCAGATGCTCTCCAGAGTCAGCCTGGGTTGGGCATTGCTTCCTACCTCCACTGCGCTGCTTGTGGAGAGGAATGAACGGGGGTTGGCCATAAATGGAAGGCCCAAAGCCCAAATACGCAAATCATTTTGGGCATCAGACCGGTTAAAATCGGTGGGAACAGGATGCTCTGCTCGCCCTTTGGATCTACGCCCAAGGTTTTCAGGACTCCAGCTAGAAAATCATGAGGTTAGGAGGCAGAAGCACTTGGCGCCAGTCCTGCTTCTCCTCCTCCACAAGAGCAGCCCACCAGTCATGGGAGGTGCTGCCATATGCTCGACCTGCTTCCACAAATCCATCACGCTTGAGTGACCAAATCACAGCCTAAAGCCTTTTCCTTGAACCTGCATGCAGCTGAAAAACCACGCACCAAAGCTGAGCCATTTCAGAGTTGGTTCCTCAGTGACAACAATCCTCCTGCACTGAGATTCGTGTGGCGCAGGGGCACATTCCGACAACAGGAGACTCGTTGGAGAGGAGAGGGGTCAGAGAAAAGCTCCCCTAGCTCTGGGAGGCAGGTTTTGTTCATGAAACCACAGTACCAAGTGCAAGGGCACTGCAAAATCTCCCTCTGCCATAAGCCAAGGCTTTTAGCTCCCGCAACAGCCCATGCTTCCTCTCCCCATTAGCTCCAGAGCTCCCAGTTTAGGAAACATGCATCCATCCCTGGGAGTAAAGCACATTCAAGAGCAGAACTGTTGGGTGGTGTGTACAGCACGACCAGCCAAAGGCTGTGTTCAAGTCCAGTGCACACAACAGCTCCTATTTTGCCGAGTAATGGCTAATTTCATGCCAAACATTTGTTCAGTTGGAGAATCACTAGCTCATCTTCTTCCCTATTAGCGAAATTTCTAAACCTGTGTTGCACCGAGATACACATTTGTTATGCATACAAGCACCCCATAAGGGTTTTAACATGGGACTTAAATAGCTGCAAGCAAAGGAAAAGATGTGTATGCAAGTGAGCTAAGACAATTACACAACCAGTCCTCAGACCATAAACTCCAAGTCCCTCAAATGCTCTCTGCCACATTGTCTGCCCAAACCATTAAAGACTCTTCTACCTCCGGTTCTACTGTCTTCGCGACACTATCTGCAATTCAGATTTTTCCTGCTGTGACAAGGGTCCCGGCCTCTGCTCGGCTGCAGGATCCTTTGCCTCGGGTGCACTTTGGGTTCAGCAACGGCAATCAGTACTCCAGATGCCAAGGTGGAGATGAACGAATGTTGATGAGACTGACGGGAAGGCTGAGCACAGGAGCCAAGCCACGACACTGAAGGTCAGGAAGATGCTCAGGAACATCAGTGCCCTCTGGCAAGCTTTGCCTTCCCCAACTGACTCCAGGGCATAATCCTAAAGCCAATCCCACCCAACCCAACAAGGACTTCAAAAGTCAACCATTAACCACCTACTGGAGCAGAGGTTATGAGTACTCATCTGACAGGTAGAAGGAGAGCGTCTACTCCCACTGAAAGCAAGAACGTGGGTCAACTTCTTTTTTAAAGGATTTTTCCCCATTGACCATCAGTACAACATAGGCCAGGAAGAGACGCACTGATGTTGGCTACCTCTTGGATGGCAAGCTGGGCAGACAACTCATGCTTACCCCAAAGACACAGCAGCATTGATTAGCCAGGGAGGAGGTCACTTTTCACTCCTGAGCAAAACCAGACCCATCTCCAAGACCCCTTCCAAGAGGCCAGAAACCCCTACCACAAGCCCCCACAACAGATTACACTGTAAAAAGAGATAAATGAGGGGTTACTTACTATAGGAGTAGCTGCTAACTTCAGATATTGCTGGTGAATGGGAAATCTTGAGCTGGTTTTTGACTTTTAACCCCACCTCCATCTTCTTCATTTTGGCAGCCACTTTGTTTTTACCTTCCTTGGTGGTTTTCAGTGACAGGCCCAGGTTCTTGGCCAGGCTCTTCTTTTCCTCTTTGCTCGGCAGAGCCTCGTGGGGTGGGAGGTACCTGCTGCCACCTCCACTAGTTTTCAGCTTTCCCCCAGAGCTGTCAGCAAACTTGAAGGGGGATTTGAGCTTGTCTTGTTTGGTGAGCGACAGGGCTTTGTCAAGCTTGCTGGCCAGCTGCTCCTGATCTGATGGTACCTTCTTCTTCTTGAGCTTTAACTGCCGAGGTGAAAGACAAGACACTGGTGAAATGCAGAGCAGATATGGCAGACCTGAGGGATTTTACTAGCCCTCAAAACAGTCTCTCATGCACACAAGTTAATAAGGCCTCAAAATGATGGTCTTAAGCCCCAGTTGTCATAACCCACTATGGTGCTAGGAAGGAAGAAGCGGGATGTCAGCAAACAGCACAGCTTTACCCTTATCTAGCACTACAAAATCCCAAGATTAACTTAGAAAAATTGAATTTTCTTCCAAAAGAAATATGTTCATATAACAACATGTTTTGGAGTGCTTTTTTCTCAACACCTTCTGGTTTTCAGGGTTTGTTTGGGTTAGTTTTACAAGCTTTTCTCTAAATCATGAGGATTAAAAATCTTCTTTATCCAAAACCCCAGCCAACTAAATACGGATTTTCACATAATCAACGAGCTCCAGAGGCTGGGATGCCAGAAAGACCCAAATACCTCTCAGCCAGAGTGTCAGCACCACTGCATACAGCCAGGGCTGTTACACCCTTTTCAGTATTTTCTTGCTTCTTGAAAAAAGTAAATACACTTTACATGTGCTACAGTTAGATAACAGCAGCTCTAAATCAGTACTTTGCCTCTATGCACTTTGGATTTCGGCAGCAACCTAAAGCTCCAGTAAATATCTCATTGCTTCAACAGGAGCAGAAGAAAACCCTGCATTTAAAACAGCAAGGCTGCGCTCCCTTTCCTCCCTGACTTTGGGAAGTCAGTTCCCCTCCACTATCTCGACACGCTCTGGATTCAGAGCTAGTGCAACCCTGCAATGCACTGGCTGTCTCGAAGGTGCTTGCCTCCCTGCTACCTACCAAAGAGGTCTGACCTCCAAAAGCCAACGTTAGCCTTTGCGAACACCCCTCCACTGCACAAAGAGTCCTCTCATGAAGAGCTTCTAAACCCACATGAACTGAGAGCAGACGTTCTAAGCTCAGGAGGAGTTATCGAGTGCAAGCCAACAGTAGCAAAGCAGGAAAGAGATCTGCTTTTGGCCCATGGCTCCATGTTCCCCATGAGGGCACTGACCTCATTTGAGAAGCTGGGAGCCACATCGTGCTCTTCCCAGCTCTGGTTTCTCCCTTTCATCTTGCCACTGCCGCTCTCCACATCCTCGTCCTCCTCCGGGAGGGCCCCTTTGTGCCTCTTCTTCATGCCCTCTCCAGTCTCAGAGTCTTCGGAGAGCAACAAGGACTTGCTCAGTCTGCAAGCCAAGCACAGGATGGGTCAAGGTGGGGGACTTTCCTCCCTGTGATCCCCACCAAGATCAAAAGTGAGGTTAAAAGCCTCCTAGGGCACATCCTCAACGAGAGCCAAGTCCACTGTGAAGTGACAGCAGTCTGGATAGGGTTTTCCACCAAACAGGAGAGCCAAGGAACCCTCCTTGCACATTCTTGGACACCAGCAGAGAGGAAGGTGCCTGAAATCAGAGACCTGCAAAGTGGTCTCTGAAAGGAAGCAACTGGTATCTTGAGTAAAAGACACTGAAAAGTGCCTAATTTGGTACAGAGCAGCAGAGGGAAGGATAGACAGCTGAGCTGGCCTTGTAGGTCTTTTCCCACCTCTACTTTCATGGACTCTGTTGGTGCAGAGAGAGATTCCTGAGGCCCAAGGAGGTGCCTCACTGCCCTTGCTCTGGTTGCTCGGGTATGAGCAAGGAGGTGGGTGAGGAACCACCACACAGGGTGTCACAGAGGCGCAAGGGCACTACAGGGACTGGCTTGCTCAAAGGACAGGCAATGTGCTTTATACGCCTGGCCCCTCTGCAAGAGGCATCTGCATCTTCGGTCTCACTTTGGGATTTCGCGGGAAGGAGAGGGTAAATAAATAATAATTAAAAAAAAAAAAAAAAAAGAGATAGGTGACACTATAAGCACATCTTTCACTGCTCCCCAACTGTCTCCAGAAACTAACTGATGGGTGGAGAGATCAGTCAACACCTCAAGACCTCTAGAAGCCTCCATTAAAACCTCTCATATGCCACCTCCTTCATGCTAAGCCTGCTGGTTGAGGTCATACCACCGCCACCACCACAAAGCCACCACCACAGCCTCCTGAGCTTCCAGGCATTTCCCCTCCCCTCCATCCTCTCTGTTGACCTCTGCAGACAGCTAAACCAACACCTCAGGCCCTGGACGCTGGCTGAGCGTGCACCTCCATCTCCCACGCCAGGCTGCTCAAGCATTCCACCAATGCAGGGACATGCACACGCAACACGCTCATGCACGCACACATGCACAACTCCAGCCACCTCTGGATGCCTCCAGCCTGTCCAGACATCCAAACAAGAGGAGCAAAACACAGAGCCACCGAGAGGACAGTTTTTCAGAAGCACATGGTCAGTGGGAGCTGGGCACCTGAATCTGATTTGTAGTCTTCAAAGGACATTTGCAAAAATACGTAGCACACAGGGAGGCAGCTCAGCGGTGCCTTCCCATTGGAGAGACTTGGCCATCTGTGGATGATTAGATGGCCAATGGTGGTGAGATCCAGGCATCCAAACAAGAACAGCTTGACTTGCAAGAGGCAAAAAAGCAGAAGACACAATTATCCAGACACCTGAAAGAGAGAAGTCAGGCGAAAACCAACTCCCACTGATTAACGCAACAGGAGATAAAGACAGCAGAAACACAACAGAAAGGCCTTACAAAGTAGACAACCTGCAATAGCCCTGTCCTTCCAGTTTTTGACATCAGCATTACTAGAGCACCCGCTTGCACCGTCCGCTCTCCTGAAAACACACGAGGACAGACTTCCCGACACCAAGAGCTCACCTACAAGTCCCTGCCCAGACAGCTGCTCCGTATCACCTCACCGCTGCTCAACTCAGCCTGCCCTACTTGCACCCAACACCACAGACACGTGCTCTACCAGCGGGGAGAGAGAAGGCTGGCGCCGTATTCCCACCACAAGGACACACTCACGTTAAATGCACACGCTTCCACAACATAACTGCTGCCAGAAACCAGCCTGCCAACACAACGCCACAGCGAGCCCCCGCTGCATCCGAGATGCTCTCCCCAAGTACGCCCCTGGTGCAGCGACCCTGCCATTTTCCCATCTTCCCCAAATTCCAGCCTTACTTTCCACTCTTGCTGTCACTCTTCCCTCTCTCCTTAATGGGTGACAGAGCGCTTGATCCAAGTTTCCTCTTCCTGGGCCTTCCAGGGCCTCTTCTCGCCAAGCTTCTACTTTTCTCGTCATGCTTTTCCCTTTAAAAAAACCACACGCTTCACTGTTAACCAAGGCAACAAAAAAAAAGGCAAAGAAAAAAAAAAGCAAAATCAAATTTTGCAACCAAAAAGCAAAACAAATGGGGGGGGAAAAAAAGGCAAATCAATCCAAAAAGAAGAAAGAGGGAAAAAAATTAAAAGAAAGCAAGCAAGAACGGGAGCCAACCCAGAACCTTTGCCTGTCACCAAACTGCTAAACTGAGCTGCTGAAGCCAAGGTTGCCTCTAATACGGTCTCCCAGCTGCATTCACCAGTGATCAGGTTGTCATGTCACATAGCCTAGGAGTGTGCTGTGCAAAGCTCTGGCGGGCCGTAACAGGAGGAGAGGACAGGAGACAGGGAGGGATGGAGGGCTGTTTTCTCTCCTGGACCGAGAGGCAGTGAAAGTGCCCAGCTGGAAAAAAAAAAGACTGGGTGAGCAGCCTGTGACTTACTCGGAGTCCCTGCGGCGCTGCAGCTTGACCAGCTCCCGCTGCTTCTCCTTGTACCGGCGCTGCAGCTCCGCCAGCCTCATCCTGTAGTCCAGCTCCATTGCATCCATGTTCTCGATGGCCGATTTGATGGAGTACATCTGGGGTGGGGAGGCAAGAGGGGGCGAGAAGGTAAGGACATGTCCAGGCTCCCACCTAGACAAGGGGGTGCACACTGGGGTGCCCTGGCAATGGCCAGGATCTGCAGCATGGCAGGGAAGCCCTCCGTGCCTACGAGGGAGCAGAGCTCCCTCACCCACAAGCAGCACAGCCCTAGAGCAGTACTTGAGCAAAACTGGGCAAGCAAAGATGTTCTGCGGCTTATGCATGGGCTGGTTATCAACTTGGAAGGAGAGCAACCCTGGGAAAAAATCTGCAGGATAAAATACACCCATGGAGTCTCTCTTCCCTTATTTAAAAAGACAGATCAAAACATTCCCTATCTTGGAACACTTACTTGCTGGATACAAAATAATCTGTCAGTCTCTCCCATGGGGAAGAGTCAGCAAAGGAAAAAAACAAGGAAAAACCCTCCTGCCACTATCTTTACTTATGCCCCCCTTGCCAAAGCAGTAACACACAAGTTCCTGCTGGCTCTGTATTACAAACACCACTTCTAGGGCTGCTGAGGGTCCTGCTGAGATCAATCCTCACAAACAAGAGAGGAAGCTAAATCGCACCACATTGACTCCTGCGGAGCTACGAACGCGACGTGAGGGACGCGCCGGCTCGCTTTTCTCAGTGCGGAAGGGCAGCACAAGCCGGGTGCCAAACTGCAGCTGGAAGAGCAAGCTGTGGTGAGTGGATGCACCGTGGGGCTTTTCAGGCTCAGCCACACTAAGAGCTACTTACAGGTTCATCTTTCTTCTGCATCCAGCTGTACTTTTTGTTGGGATTCAGCTCTCGAGGCAGCCGGATGGTTTTCAGACTTTCCATAAAGGGGGTGGAAAGTACTTCCATGAGCATGTGGGTGCTGGCAGCCAGCAAACTCTCCAGCGTTGGCCGGACAGGGAAACTCTCTGGACCTGCTGAGGACAGGAAAGAAAAAAGCTCTAGAGGTTCACCTTCCAAGACTGCTCCTCCAGCAGGCACAAGGAGAGGCTCATGTCCCTTTCTGGACCATGGTAGCTCAAGGAGCCTCCCAGCCACCCTTGGCCCCCACTGGAGATCTCCTGTTGTACACAGCCATGGTGCAACTGGCAGTTCCCATCACATCTCGCCTCAGGAAGTTACTGGAAGGTGAGATCTTTTCAGGACCTGCCAAGCTCTTGGAAAGCACCATCTGGAGCTACCGGGGCCTCTTGTGCCAAACCCCGACAGACTGTAGACTCAGTGCCTGCCAGAAGGGTGTTACCCTGGCAGCTCTCGGCAAGTGGGGCTCCGTTTCCGCTACACATACCACAAACTGTCTAGACATGGCGAGGGCCTTTGGAAGGGAAGAGCAGTACAAAAGCCACACGTAGCTCAGCCTACTGCAACAAAAACTCTGCTCCGACCCCATCTGAAGTACCAGCCGCTCCCGCAACTCAGGGAAACACTCTCCTTGCTGCCTGGCTGAGTTTGCAAGACATCCCACCTGTGCCTCTGCTCCTCTGCCCGCACAGAGAGTGCCAGGGCCATATGCAGGAAGACCCAACCTGGCCCAAGGCTGGCCAGACTGCACGCTCACAACTTACTTTGCATTTCTTGCTTCCTTTTCTCCAGCTCCATCTCTGCAATTTCACTCAGCAAAGTGATCCCTTGCAGGAAGGAGTGCTCCAAGGCCTGGTCAGGTAACACCTCCACCTTCACCTGGGATGGAGTGACGCTGGCGGTAGTCAACAAGGAACAAGCCTGAGGCATTTCCGTGGCAGCCACCAAAGCGTTCATCCCAGCCAGTGGGTCGCCCGGCTTGATGTCCAGAGCTGGGATTTGGCAAGAGATTGCCTCTTCCGTGTAGGAAGGGATCTCTGGTCCCTGCTCTCCTTCTTCAGGGGGCAGGCTGGGAAACTCCCTCCCCCGGGGCACATCGGTGCTCTGCAGATCCATGGCTACAGAGGCCTCCTCCCGCTGGGGTGTCAAGTCCATTGCAGGCGGCTCGTTCTCTGTGTGCACGAGCGAACTGTCATAGTCCATGTGCACAGAGCAGGTTTCTGCTCCACTCCCGGTCTCTGCTTGAGCTTCTGCTTCTGCAGGGCAGGTCACAACCTGGTAAGGAGGTGGGCAGCTCTGGAGGTCTTCCTGGTCCTGCTCCATAGCACCCAGGGCTTCACCTTGATGCAACAGGAGATTGCAATTGTCCACGTTCTGCACTGGGACAGCTGCAGAGGTGGTGATGTTCAGAGTCCCCATGTCCTGCTCACAGATGCCTTCTTGGCTTTCTTCCATCTGCACCTCTGATTTCACCCTCTCTTCCAAGGCCTCCTCTTCTGCTGCTGCTTGGATGGGCTCTAGCATTTTGGACGGAGACAAGTGGATGGGCTTGACCTCTGGGGAAAGCTCCATGTGCTCAGAGCCTTCAGCAGGCAGTGGGACATCAGGAGCCAGGCCATCCGCGTCAGATGCTGTAGTGGGCTGGAGGAGGTAGGGATAGTGTCTTCCAAAGGAGGGAGGCAGGGACTGGAATGGGTATCCAGGGGGGATCTCTGCAAGACAGCAGAAGGGACAGGCTGTGTAATGCCTGGGTCTCCAAAGCACCTTCTCTCTCACTAAGGCATAGAGATGGGTTCCCTTTGCTTCCATCATCTCTTGTCTCTTCCCATTCTCAAGCAGTGGCTGCTTTGGCCATCTCTCTCCTGGCCAAGCTGCCAGAGGCAGCAGCACCCCAGAGATCCCTCCTGCACCTTTGAAGCACTCTCTTGCAACTGGAGAGAGATCTGCTTCCTGCATCCTTCTCCCAGTGAGACTTCAGCCCTGGAGGAACCAACCCAGGCTCGACCGAAGGGAAGAAGACAGCCTACAGCCCCAGGTGCCGCTACAACCCAGGTATCGATCCCAGTCCATCACACCACCCCTGGTCCTTGCCTCTCCCCTGCCTTTTAGAGGAGCTATGTGGTTTTATCTAGGGGAAGGGATGGAAGCAGGAAAGAGCCAAGGATAAAAAGGGAGGCAGGCACAACCACAACAGGACTCTGCCAAAGCAGGGCTCTCTTACCTGGGAACAAGGCCTGATATGGACCAGCAGCCTCTTTTTCCAGCTCCAGGTCCTTCTTCTCCACGGTCTCGGGTGCCTCTTCCTTTGGAGGGATGGCAGGGGCAGGGGGTGGAGAGGCGGGGGGCGGGCTGGAAGGATGGGAGCTGGGGGTGGCGGGGTAGGAGTAGGCTGGCTGCGAAGGTGGCTCCTCCATCTTTTGGATCACCTCAGCTTTGAGCACAGACACGGGCGAGGCCCTGGGAGAGAGGGGAGGTGGACTCACAGCCTTGCTGTAGGACGTGGAGGCGCTGGGAGACAGCACGGGCGGCTTTCGGTGCACCAGTCCCGAGGCAGAGGAGGAAAGGCCTGATTTGGCACTGTCCAGGCTCCGTTTCGTCACCTTCTCTTCCATATCCACACGCTGCTCGTTCGCCTTCAACCTCTCCTGCGACAAGAACAGAGCAAAACTCAGCATCACATCTCTACCTGCTCCTGGAAAGCAGCACAGACCTACCACCAAACAAGACCAAAACATGGTCTTATCAAACATGGGCTAGAATAAAACACACACTCCTCAGCGCAACACCATTTTACATCTAATCTGATGAAGGGTGACAGTGATCTGTGATAGCTTTCTTTACAAATTCCCAGCTCTGGGAGTCACGTGAAGGGTGTCTTAGCTTTCATTTGCAACCAAAGCAAACCATTTCCATTTCTATGCCTTCAGCCTATGTAAAATGAAGGCTGAAAACCAGATGACCATTATAAAAATTAAATGGGTGTAAAACACCCAAATGAAAGCTCATGACTTCCAAAATCGTTTGGTGAATGGAAGCTGGCTCCAGAGCCCAGTGCAACTGCTGCCAACATTGCAGCTGCTTCTTGGAGCTGCTCAGGAGGTTGGTTTGGAGGTGACCAGGGATGAAACCACTCAAGTAAACAGAGACAGCCCTAGGGAAGGAATCAAAGTCACGCTGCTGCTGGGCAGCTGTCCTGACAGCACTGCTCAACAGCTCTACACCAAACCCCTCCAAAACCCACCCCAACTGTGCAGGATGCGCTGAATGCCTCGTATCCCAGGAACCAGGGCAGGATCGCTCGGTGCATCCGTACCTTTGAGACACACTTGCAACACTGGTACAGCTGCTTTTCCCCCGTCAGACACCCCAGCTTCAGGCTCATTTCACATCCAAGCAAGAAGCTCCTGAAAACATACCACGAGCTGGGCACTCCTCTGTAGCTCCATGGCGTGGGCTGCTTGCTGCTGCAGGATGTATAGCTCATGCTGCCGCAGCAGCTGCTGATGAGAGAGGAGCTGGAGCTGGTGAGCATGCTGGAGGGAGCTCCTGGTCGGGGGGTACATGGCGGGCCACAGCGGGGGTGCCCGGTCCATCAGCTCCGCTGGGGAATGAGCAGAGATGCAGTCAGGGAGGCAGGAGGATGGGGATGGCTAGAAGATTCAGGATCGCTCAGGGCAAGTGTCTCTACCTCAGTCCCAGGGTGTGGCAGATGCCACTGGGCTGTGCAGAAATGCAACCAGAAATGCAGAGGGGAGAGGGTGCTGTCTTCCCCTCAGCAGCCCCACTCCCACCACCCCATGGGTCCTGGGGCCATCTGATTTGCTTTGCTCTCTAGGCACCCTTGGTTTGACTGTCCCTGGCTGAGCCCACAGGTACGCTCTCCTCGCCAAGGACCCAAACGCTACAGGGTCCTGCAGGGAATGAGGAGCCGCGGCTGAAGATTACACAGAACCATCTCTGAAACACATTTAACAAGAGGCCAGCTCACACCCACCCTAAAGCTGTGGCTGCTGGTCCTATCCAGCCCCCTCCAAAGCCTGTTTCTTCCATAGCTGTCAAAGAATGGTGCTCAGGGATGTGCTCACATCCTTACCGAAGTGTGGCAAGTGCTCGCTGGGGATCACAACAAGCTGCCCTGACTGCGGATCTCTGGCAAACTGGTAGGCGGAAGGGAGAGCTCCCCCCATGGCAGGGGGGAAGCCTGGAGTCATGCCCTGGTGCAGGGAAGGGTGACCAAGTCCTGGAAGAAGAACCACCACAGTCACACCTCAGAGGATGCAGGCAGCTCCTACCCACATGACAAGTCATCTACCATTTGACTGCTCCAAAAAATTGCCTCCCCTTTCCCCTGTTATCAGACAGCAGCCTCACTGGGCACTTAACAACACCTCTCCCTGGACTGCATCGGTGTGAGCACCCATGGACACATCGCTCCCTCCCAGGACACTCACCGTAGGGGTGGCCAGCCAGCCACATGGAGGGGCTCCCCGTCCTGGGGAGCCAGGGGTGGGCTGCCAAGTGCGAAGCCGGGTCTGCAGACCAGCGCCCAGAGCCCGTCAAGGCTGGGCCTCCCGTCACCATGAGGTTGGAGTTCAAACCATTCGTGGCGCAGCTGGAGGGGTGTATCCGGGCAAAATCTGCCAGCTCCTTGCTCTCTCTGCTCATGGGGGAGGCAAGAGAGAGAGTGAGAGAGGGTCTGAGCGCTGCAGGTTACTCCGTGGCTGGAGAGCCCAGGGGTATGGACCAGTCTGCAGAACGAGTGTGTCTGCAAACCAGGGTCAGACACTCAAGGAAAGCTGTGATAGAGGTGGTTAACATCACATCCAGAATAAAACATCCCATCTCTCCATCCCTTCGGAGCAGGCATGGATTTGCAGCAGTCTGTTAGGATTGCTCTGCTGCAGATTCACCATCTGCCCATAACCCCATGGTACCCCGCTCAGTGCTCCTCTCCACACCAGCAAGACTGGTGCCAGCAGCTTCACCAGCATGGATCCAACTCTGTCCCTCTTCCAGACAGGCCATCCCCAAGCATGGTCCGTGACACTGCGGCAAGAGATCCCATCCCCCTGCGACCCTCACCTGAGCAGCTTCTCCTGATCCCGCTCCAAGCGCCCTGCCAGGAGGTGGCTGTCCCGGTGGCGGCTCCTCTCATCCCCGCAATCATCTTCTGAGCGTCCATGCCCTAAGAAACAACCCAGCATGATCAGACAGGACAAACAGTCTGGGGAAAGCTGTCCCCTCTCCTCTGGGCATGGAGAGGCAGTACCCTGGGAGCCAGCACACCCAAATGCCAGTATCCCCAAGAGTGCATCAGGTTCAAGCCCTAAAGGACAGGATAAGGCTGTCTATGTGATCAAGACATTCTCACTAAGGCAGCTCCGGGTAGCACCCAGGTGCATGAGGTTTGAGGTCCGTGTCTTCAAGCCATCAAGGGACCCACTCCTTGGTCTCCCAGGACAGGACAGCCACCAGCCTGGGAGCAGCGGGACCAACAGGACCTTTTTTGCTGAAGGACAGTGGCAGATTTTCCATCTCAGAAGGGGACGAGGCTCGGCTAAATACCTGCATCAAACCACACAGTCCTGCTTAGCACATCTCACAGTGGGGACATTTTACCTCTGCACCTTCTGAAGCGCCTTCTGCTCTTGTAAACTGGTCTGGGAGCACTGAGTATGCTCTGAAGCCCTGTCCTTCTGCAACAGGCAGAACCAACACCACAGACTCACAAAACCAGCGTGCTCCACTCTGTAATTCAACCTGTTAGCGGGGATCTGCATCCCACCCTGAGCCATGCAACAAGAAAGGGTCTGGCGAGGCAGGGGCACATATGGCAGATGAGAGCATGAGTCCAAAAACGGAGGCTGGATGTTTGGCTCCAGAAACAACTCATCCAGAATCAGAACAGCTCTCACAAATACAGCCTGGCACGGTAGCAGCGGCATCTGTGGGAGGTTAGGAAGCACTTTCACAGGAGCAAGCAGCAGCTCCTTGCTGGCCCTGCCAGGACCAGGTCTTTGAGCCATACTTCCCTTATTTTATCCCAGGTCTTCACCCCAGCTGCCTTATAGGCTGTTTTTTCCCCACTTTTTTCCCTGGCTTTCTTCTTGCATGTGCATTTTTTTCGGTAATTCCCTGTTGCCGCTGTTCATGTTATGCTTTGGCGATATGACCCACTCCCAAATCCCAGCCCTGCTTGCAGCGAGCTGCCAGCCAGTCTAATGGGGCCAGGAGGAAGGTGTTTGCTTCCCCCCAGCTCTTGGTGCACCCTGCCAGCACATCCCCTGCCCGGCCGATGCTCTGCACCCCGCAGGGCTCAGCGGCGCAGCTCGGCCTCGCACGGCTGCACCCTGGCTCCCGGCAGCCCTTTCCAGGTTCCCCGCTCTCCCGTCTGGATAAGGTTTGGCACATGGGAAAGCAGCTCGGAACATCCAGTGTATTCTGCTGACAGGCAGTCTTTTCAGGGAGGGCTCCACTGTGTATTTCCACAAACCTGGACAGCTCGTGGGTTTTTTTGCTGTCAAGTCTCCAATTCCCTCAGCCTTTACTGTCAGAAGGAATCCAGGAACAAGACAACATCTCTCCCACCTCCTCTCCCCAAGGCTCCTTCCATGGGCTTCAGGCAGAAAGCAAAACTTTAAAACCTGGCACCTGCCCCCCCTCCCGAAGGACTTCCCAGGGTCACCACACTTCCCTTGCCGCCTGCCAGGACACTGCGTGCCGTGGCCGTCTGCGACCAGCCCCTCCTGGACTCGCTGAATGACGCCCTACGCAGCCTCCATCGCCCAGGTTTACCGCCCAGCTCCACGGCACGAGGCACAGGGCTCATGAATCCCTCCGGAGCCCCAGCATCCCTCCCTGCCCCTCCACCAGCATCCCCACTCACGCACAGATCCCCTTCCACCCCCTAACCCAAGGTTTTCCCCCCTTGGAGCCCCTTTTCCTACTTATTTTCCCCAATTGATGCCTAACTGCCTCTTCGGTGTCAGCAATATGGAGCAACCCGTGGGCTAACTTACAGACTCCCTCCCCTCCTTAGAAACTTATTTTGTTGTTTTACCTCCGCTCCTCCCTCTCTCGTCTACATCACTTGTGCTCCTTTATTTGTAGTCGGGTTTATCATCTTTTTTCTCATCTGCCATCCAAACACACACACACACACTTTCTTCTTCATCCAGTTCCTGCCTAGCCCCCACCCCACCGGCATGACGGTCTCTTTTCTGTACAGACCGATGATTGTCCAGACAGTGAATGATCATTTTGTCTATATATATGAACATGACGCACGGACCGCATAGAAAAATTCAATCAGTTATGCACGGAGGAAAGGCTTAGGCCCGTTTCCTTGACAACCAATGCCCGGTACTAAATACTTGCATTTTACTTGCCAAATACTACAGATTAGCCAACTAAAGCCTGCTTTCTCCTTCTTAAAAGGTCTAAACATTCAAGCACCGTCCACTCAGCGCAAGCAAGCTAATGTTATTAGACGAATATCTCCTGGCACACAAAGGGGGGGCAGCATTTGGGGGGCGAGAGGAGGAGAAAAGCAGTCTTGTTTTCTGTCTGAAAGCCAACTGCATCACTTAGCAACGAGCCCGGAGGCCTGCCAGAATTCAACCCTTGTTTGCAGCCTTTTAGTTCAGCTCAGTAAATTACATTTAACACAAGCTGGGAGGGTCTAGGACGATTGAACGGCTGAACAAACAGCTCCCTGTGCTGCCCACGAGGTCCTCAGCCAGCTCCCGCCCAGCCATGGGGAGGGCAACGGGAGGCGATGGGAACAAGGAGAGGGGCTGCCGGCTGGGAGAAACCGCCTCTCACGGCGAAGGCAGAAAAATGGGAAAAGAGAAGGCTGAAAATGGAAACTCAACCATTGCTCGCCGGCCGCTCACTTTGGCATCACTCCTTGGCATGCCAGGGCTGAGCGTTCCTGGTGCTGGGCAGCCCCGAAGTGTTACCATGATACACAAGCCAAGCAGAGCACCAAAACACGTGCCGGAGCCAGCACCATGGCTTAAATCAAAACCAGGAGACTAAAACACCAGCCCAAAGGAGGATTAAGAGGTTTCTCTGTCACTTCCTTTACTAACGGGGATCAAACCCGTGAAGGGTGGTCCTCGGAGGTGGACAGAGGAGGTGGCATGGGGGAAAGGGGACTCTCTCTTGCGCGGGGTGTCCTGCTCCCTAATGTGGTCTACACCGTGCCCTTGGCTGGGAACAGGAGGCAAAGGGAGCTGAGGATGCCAAACTCAGCTCATGTCACAGAGCCTGCACTGGGTGGCTGCTCTCCCCAGTGAACAGATCCCAGAGGGAAGTCCCGAGACAGATCTGGGGAACCTACCTTTGATGCTGCTGAGAGACAGCGAGCGATCCCGGTCTGCCAAGCTGGGCCCCAGTTTGCTGCTGCTGCTGTTGTCCTTCTGCCGGGCCACGGCCACGGCAATGCCAACGGGCAAGTGCCTCACCTCCACCTCGCCCTGGGAGCCGATGCTCTCGCGGCCAAAGGATTTGGCACTCTCAGGTCTCTCGGGGTCCCTCTTCAGCTGCTTTGCTGGCTGCTGTGACAGCAGCTGCTGCACTTTGGAGGCACCCAGCTGCGAAGAGTCCAACTTCATGTTGCCCAAGCCCCCAAAGGGGCTCTTCTTGCCGCAGCTCTGCCGGGATGCAGTCTCCTTGGCAAAGCTGCCGCTGTACTTGATGAGGCTCTGCATGGCTGACCCTTCACCATGCGAGGCGGGGTGGAGGACATCTGCGGCGCCCCGCGAGCCCACCACTGAGGACCGTGGCAAGCCGCTGGGGTCAAGGTAGACCTTCTTGGCTTCCTCTTCCGCCCGGGTGACGTGGTTGTGCTGCGCGGCCAGCACCGCCATCTGGGTGGTGGCAAAGTTGCCCATCTCAAAGGGCTTCCACTTCTGCTCAGGCGGTTTCAGCTGACCGTGGTCCAGGTGCTGCCTGGACGAGTCCAAAGTGCTGTAAACCTTCGCCGCTTCTTTGGAGCTGGATCGCTGGAAGCGGTCCCGCTCACAGGAGCGATGCTCTGCCTCCGGACTCGGCTTCAGCAAGTCCTTGGAGGCCAGGAACTCCCTGCTCTCCGGAGAGCCCAGCCCCGTCCGGTTGAGGAAGGGCTCCGAAGTGACTTGTCTCTTCAGTGCCATGGAGTTTGCCCTGATCACCGAGCCCTTCTCCCGCAGAGCCTCCATCCTTTTGGCATCGGTGTGGCAAGAAAAGTCCTGGGACAAGAGCGTGCGGGAGGCATCTGTGAGGCACCGCTCCGTGGGTGACTGCAGCACCCCCACCTTGCCGAGGTCCTTGTCCTTCACCTTATTGTCACGGGCCTGCGAGGCGATTTGGATGGGCCCGCTCCGCTCGTCATAGGCTTCGACCGAAGGCACAAAGGTGGGGGCGATGACTTTGTGCTCCCTCCCCAGCTCCTTCGCCGGCGGGAAGATGGTGTACATGCTGGAATGGACGGGCTGCGGAGGGAATGTTGTGGCTGGCGTCATCTTCCCTGGCTGCGAGGGATGCGGGGACGGGCAGCTAGCGGGAGCGGCTCCCCCCGTTTCAGCCGCTCGGTGTGGGCGTGCGCGGAAGGCCTCATGTTCTCATCGTGCCGAGCGGGATCCTTGGCACAGCGGTCCTGCTCAGCACCCAGGACCTTCAGCATGGGGTCCCCGCCGCCATTGCAGTTGCTGAGAGAAGAGCTCTGCAGCGGGTTCTTGGACTTGGGTTCCCCGCCGCCAGCGCCCCGATTTGGCATGTGCTCAGCCAGGAACGGCGAGAGACGCTCACCGACCTTCACCGCCTTCTCCACCACGCTCACTTTCCGGTCGCTGTCGGGCTTGGTGTCCTGTGTGAGGTCTACCACGCTGCGGGGCCGGGGCTCCTCCTTCGGCTTACCCTCCTTCTTGGCAAAGGGCAGAGACAGATCGCTCCGGCATGCTCGCTCCTTCCCGCCGGGATCTTTCAGGCCTTCTTTTGAGCTCTTGTGCAGCTGCCCAAGGTCCTTCTCCCGGAGCAAAGTGCTCGACGTGTGGTTGCCCGTGGTCCTCGAGAGGGGAGGCTGTGGGTGCAAAGCAGACTGGCCCGCGTGGCTGGACAGGTAGAACCCATCTGCAGAGCAAAAGCAAACAAAATTATCATGGGCCTCCAACCCCTTCAGTTCTAAACAGAGACAGGTGAGAGGTGGCAAACCAGGTGGGAATGGGTTTCAAGGATGTCTCAGACATGGTCAGGAAGGACCAGGGCAGAGGAGACCAGGCAGGTACCTCCACATGGCCCAGGTGGGATGCAGGACAGCCCCAGCAGCATGTGGGGGCTTCAAAGAGGGACCTGGCTGGGTTCCCTACGGCACAGCCACATCCAAGACCGTCATACTTCTAAGACCAGGAAACATCCCTGCATGAAAACCCCAGGGGGTTCCTGCTCTTCACCCTCAACATCCCAGCATCCAGCAGCTCCAGCAGCCAAGAAAGCCCCAAGGCAAGCACCCAGGGGTGACCAAGGGGAAGGGCACGCAGGGACCCAGGCTCACCTTTCTGTGACTCGAAGAGGCTGTGCTGACCCAGCTGGGCCAGGAGAGGACTGCCGGCACTGGGGGGCTCGAGGTGGCTCAGGGGAATGTACGACGGGTAGAGCCCGTTAGGCAGATGGGAAAAGCCTGCAGAAAATGGGAAACAGAAGAGGGAAACATGTTTCAGCCCAAGTGGCACGCAGGCTTGGAACGAGCTCCACAGGAGCACAGACTGTTGTGGCTGTCGGTCCCTCGTGCGCCAGGAGCAGCGGCTGCGAGGACGCGTGCGGCAACGCATCCCGCACGCAGCTCACAGTGGGGAGCACAGCTCGGGGCCCCCGCTTCAGGTACTGACCCCCCACTGCGGGTCTCCCAGCTTGCCCCTTGCACCTCTGTGGGGCTCTAACCTTGCAGCCAGTGGGCTGTAAATGGAGCGTGCTGCTTTCTGAGCGGAGTCTTAAATCTGCAGGCTAAACAACCAAACCACCTGGCCGATAAGCTGCTTTATCACAAGTACAGCAAGCTGTGGTTGAGGGCACTCCCCAACACACTTCCCAAGCAGCGATAAGACCTTCTTGCCAGCACAGCTTTGCCAACACAGCCCGTCCCTGCTCCAGCTGCCCAGCACCGGGTACGAGCTTTCAGGAAAGCGTGAGAGCATCCTCCGCAGCAGCTCACACAAAGCAGTTTCACATACCCAAAACCAGCATCTTGTCACTGACAAAGGCAAAACAGAGAAAAAACCTGCTGCCTCCCCACAAGCTGATACAAAGGCAGAAGTGTCCCCAAGGCCCAGCTGCCAGCAGTCTGGATTATGTCCTGGACACCAGGGCCTCCTCCAAGAGCGGGCCCCCAGCAACGTCCTCATGCAAATAATCATCATCAGCATTTCATCAGTGAACACAATCACCATAATAGTGGTAATAACACAAGCTCTTGGCTACAGGCAGCAATTCCTCTGCAACACTGCCACCAGAAGGCACCCGCGCAATACTACAAACCCCAACGCTCTGCGAGAACCAGCTTCCCAGTTGGTGCCATCATTTAAAAACCTATTAAAAGCTACCAGGAGAGTCTGAAGGAGCCAGTCAAGCTCTCTGCAATCCTCCTCCCTTCCCCTCAGATCCCATGAGCAACAAACCACCCCAAAATTCAGCAATGAGGCAATGAGTTTGTCAAGAGCCCAACATTCAATGGGGTCGGAACATCACACCAAAACCAAAAGGAGACAGAAGTTCAGCCCCCGAAGCTGCACGTGGAGCACCATCTGCGAGAGCTAGTCAATATTTCACATTATTTAGACAGCCGGGATCTCTTTCGCATACATGTTTGCATCCCGGCACATGTGCTTCACCGACACGGTGCTCCGCACAGCTCCTGGCCCAGATCCATCACCCGACAGCTCCCAGCAGCATCACCCGCACACGCCAATCCTCCAGCGGCCGGACCGGGGGAGCGGCCGTGCCCATGAAGTTCAACACAGAGCCCATTCCCAGCAGATAGAACTTGCCATTTAATCTTGTGCAGGCTGCTGTAAAAGCACTGAGCGTGTACACACCTTCACACCTCTTCTTGGTAATCCCAAAACTTTCATACTGGAGCCTTTCCAAATGCATTTTCTTACTCCAGAGCTGGAGAGTGCCGGGTAGCACCCAGGGGCACCTACCCCGGGTTAGCTGTGAGCAGCTCCACTCCACAGCACGTCTGCCTCGGCCGCGCCACCTCCACTGCACCGCTCCGGCGCGGCTGGGCTGGCGAC
>NW_010548945.1:19883-21500 GCF_000687285.1 Phaethon lepturus
ATCTGGAGCAGGAGCGACACATTTCCAAGGGAATGCAAGTCCCATCTGGCAGAGCACATGGCTGCAGCACAGAAAACACCCTGGTGCACCCCATGCCACACCAGCCTGGTGGCCCCAGACATCCCCACGTGAGCCCCTTCTCCCAGCCAGACCTCGATCCCGGCTGCAGACGCTCCAGCAGGCGAGAGCACAGTCATGGAGATCGCTGCGAGACACATCCTACGCTGCAGACACTGCCATGCGCAGACGCCCGTAGCATGTCCCCACGTGCACATGGTGCAAGGACATGAAGCCACCTGCAGAGCTCCAGGAAGGGGACACGATCCAGCCATACCACCCAGCAGAAGGACATCTGCACATGACTTAAGCTACTGGTAGCCAAAGAGGCGTTTTGGTACCGGTTACATTACTGGTCCTACTGGGGCTCCAAATGCTCTGGGGCTTTCTCTGCAAGCAGCATTATCACATCCCACCACAGGGACCAGCCCCAGCCCAGGGCTGCAGGAGGAGGAGGAGTGGGAAGGTCAGCCAAAAGAAGGAGGAGGTGAGGAACTGTGGGTCGACAGTGGCCAAAGGGCAGGTGAAATCCCCTCCAGTCATCCAGTGTAAGGTGAGCTGTCACAGAGGTTTTCTGGCTGCTGTGCTGAAGCAGGGAGCAGAGTTGTAATAAGTGGCTTCATGTGCAGTCTGAGCTGGGGACAGGTTCAGGTGGACAGGCTGGGGACCCTGCAGGGCAGTGTCACCACCCCAGCTGGGAAGGACCAGCAGAACCAAGCTGATGCCACCAGCCATTCCCCAAAGCCACCTCGCACCAAGCTGCGCGTCCCAGCGCCTCCCGCAAGCCACGGCAGCAGCCCTGCTCCTGGGAGAGGCCGAAGCTCAGCACAGGGGCTGCAAGCACATCCCAAAGCTTTGCAGGTGGAGAAACTGAGGCACAGGCAGGTGCAAAGACTTGCCTGCATCACCCAGCTGACCAGCAGCAAAACCAGGGCACCCCTTGAACTCCAGCCTCAGGTTTACCGGCAACACCGTTTTCCCTTGCCAAGTGCCCAGAGGAAAAGCTGCCCGGGCTATATTTATGTGTCCCATACCCTGCCAGGAACCAGAGCCGGGGCAGGGAGGAGGAATCCGAGCCACAGCCTTCCTGGGGATGAACCCAATGCAAATCCAACCTCGAGGCACTGCCAGAGCATCCTTTCCTCCGTACAGCCCTCCAGCAGCAATGCTGACGGGCTGGTGTAAGGCTTGCACAAAGCCCAAAACTTGCTGCCCTGCTCCCCCAGGCAGGACCCGGAGGCGAAACTGCTCCTCCATGCGCTAAGTAGCTGCATTTGCAGGAGGCGGCCGCGGGCGAGTCGCTCCCTCCTTGGATCTCCGCGCCAGAAAGCAATGCCAAGGGGAGAAACTCTACCGCAGTGAGCAACGCACAGCTCACCCCAACCATGGGCTTCTGCCAGGGGAAAGGGAGGGGAAAGGGGAAAACCACAACAATCTCCATCTGCCCAGGGCCAGAGCGTTTGCAAGATCCGCTTCGCCCAGGGACACGCCGACAGGTCTCGGCAGGCTGAGCCACGCTCCTCCAGCGATTGCTCACCCAGAGGCGAGCTGGCACCGCGG
>NW_010548945.1:21522-22546 GCF_000687285.1 Phaethon lepturus
CCCCCGCCGCGCCCCAGACAGCCCCCCCCCCCCGCCCCGGCAAAGCCACGCCACGCCAAACGAGCACGCCCATCAGCATGGCCTCTGGCCGCCTGGGAAAGGCACCATCAACACGAATCCCACGTGGGTGCTTTGCCAGCATGGGCACACATGACTCAAAGCAGCCTGGCTTAGAGGGTAAAAGGGTTTAAGGGGCACAGAGATAGTCCCTCGAGCCACCTTAACCCTGCAGGAAGGCAAGAGCCGGCAGCCAAAATGCACGTCCCTGCTCGGCTTCCCCCTGTGATGCTCCAGTGGATGGGCATGGAGGGGGGACGCACGCCCGTCCCCTCCTTCCCAGCTCCAAAATGAGCTGCTAAAACGTACCTGCTTTGCACGACTGAGATATAAATCACTAAGAGCTGTTACTAGAGGAACTTAGCGGGTGCAGATGTGTCAGCCCAGTTGAAAACATCTTCATCTTTGCTCAGCTCTCCGCAACAGCATGGGGGAAGAGGTACGGCCCGGTGACTCACCACCGAGAGGGGATGTGACTGATGGGGAGGTGAGATACCAGCGACCGCACAAACCGCACACCAAACGTCTGGAGGCCAGAGGTCGCGCCGGGGGAAGCGGGAGGGAAGCGGGCCCCACGTGCTCAGCCCGCTTGGGGTTTGCCCAACGCTCCCCGGCAGGAGGGAGCCACCAGAAAACATCGCCTGGCCGAGGCGGCAAAGGTGGGCGGGCGGACGTGGGCGCTGAGGGGCCGGTGCATGCCGCCACTCACCCGGAGCTTTTAACCTTCAGGCTCTCTCTGTCCCGCTGGTCCTCTGGCCTGAAATTCGGCCCCAGCCGGACAAGACGGAGCGAACCAGGCAGGAGCGGGACACGCTGGAGCTGAATGCGTCTCCCCCACACACTGCTTCAGCCGATGAGCCAGGCTACACGCCTGATGCGACACGTGTGTCTGCCTGCACGGGGAAAGCGGCTCCAGCCCAGCTCGGCTGCAGGCCGACACCTTCACGGCATCCCCACGCTGCCCTCC
>NW_010548945.1:22601-23293 GCF_000687285.1 Phaethon lepturus
GGCGCAGAGGTGACGGCTCGCTTGGGCACCCACAGAGGGTCAAAGACAGCAAGTGGGATCAACGCAGAGCCACCACTCAACAAGAATTCACTCTCCCGGTCCAGCTCTATGTCTTCCATACCAGCTGGCCGCGCTGACACACCAGGGAGAAGCGGCACCCGCAAAGCCTCTGCTCATGCCCAGGAACAGCTGTCCAGTCCCTGCTGTCGCCTCGAAGGGAATCACACAACAGGACGCAGCTGTGTGACAGCGCCGGTGGCCTGGACAGGCGAGCAGGCAGCCACGTGCGATGCCGGTTGCAAAGCACACCCCGAAGCTGAGCCCGGGGAACGAACCATCTTTGCCCAAGAAGCCGCAGACCCGTCACCGGAAGACCAGCAGCCTCCAGCGCCCCGGGAGAGGTGAAGTAACTCTCCCCCATCGGCCCCGTCCACCCGTTACAGGTTTCTGTCACTTATGAAATATTTCCAACCGCCGGCATCTTGCCCCATCCTCCCCGGGGCCGCGATGGACGGACACGCTGCCAGGAAGCAGGCTGGCACCACGCAGTGCTGCGCAAGGGGCTGTCCTGAAGGGCTGGGAAACACAGCAGCAAGGGTTTGGGTTTATTTCCACAGGAAGTCTTCAACTCTGGACACACCAAATCTCCCATGATTTGCAGCCGAGGTCTCCGCTGGCTGCTGGGCTCTGGC
>NW_010548945.1:23537-23969 GCF_000687285.1 Phaethon lepturus
GTGAGCACCCACCAGTGGCCAGCCCCCACGGGGCCTCTCCCACCGCCGGCAGGATGGCCGCTGTACCAGCACCGGCTGCCCATGCTCACCATCATCAAGGCATCCTTGATCTTCTCCCTGCAGAAGCAGCAGCTTCCCACGAGAGACTCTTTTTTTTGGCCCACCCCCCTCCAGCGCACACCTCTCCATCTCTGCCCCACGATACGAAGCACGGTCACTTCTTCCCCAGTCCGGCTCACAGCGCCTCGCAGGCAGCCAACTGGGACACCAGTCCATGCCACAAGGGCTGGACAAACACCTTCAGCCTCGTGAGTCCCCTTTCCCTGGCAGGGAGGGAGAGGACCGGAGAGAATTCCAAGCACAGTGAGCACCCACCAGTGGCCAGCCCCCCCGGGGCCTCTCCCACCGCCGGCCCGATGGGCGCCGGACCAA
>NW_010548945.1:24189-26561 GCF_000687285.1 Phaethon lepturus
CCTCCTCCCCTGCCGGCCAGTGCGGCTCCAGCGAGACCCAAGGCACCGGAGCCACCCTGGCTCCGCGCCACGCACGAGACAGCAGCGATACGGGTCCCCAGACATGCTGGACTGAAACCAAAGCCCCCGGATCAGATGCTGGGCACCGCAGCGCTGGCCCGTCCCTGTCCTCAGAGCCCCAAGCCGCTGCCGACATCGCAACCCACCGCCCTCCACCCCAAAACCTGACCCTGCCGTATTTACACCCCGTGCTACGGGGCTGGCAGTTGCTTCAAAGCCTTCATTTACAGCCTTGATTCTCCGCATCCCCTGAAGGCCTTCAATCTCATCCCCCGGATCCAGAACAGCCAGATCAATTTAACTCCCCCTTTAATCTTCTAAGGGCCCCGGCGAGCTCAGAGACAGCATCCTCCGGCGGGGGGTCCGTGCTCCTGGCCTTTGCCGGCTCGAACACCGCCGCGCCGCTCTCCTTCAGCTGCAAAAATCATGACCTTAAAAGCCAAGGCGAGTTTCCCCCCAGCTCAGCGCAGTTCTCTATTGTTTCTTTTAATTTTATTTTATTCCACGTGGGAATCTGTGTCCAGGCCGCTTTATTTTTAAGTGGCTCTTGCTCAATATTTACTATTGCTCGCAGCTGTGTCAGCACAGGAACACGGCGCGCTCCCGACGGGTTTCCAAGGAACCCTCCCGCAGCCATTACCCCGTGCCGATGCCGACGCCGTGCCGTGATTTTAGTGCCGTGCTACCCTCGCGGTGAATCACCGTGCCCCCCGCAGCCAAGGCACGCCAAAGGGCGGGGGGGTGTGCAGGGGTTCCCTGCCTCCCTGGGAAAAAACACCATCAGGCTGAGCCCTACCGCTCACCTCCTCCTCACCTGGGAGCTGGAACAGCCCCAACGTCCTGGAGATGGCCGAGGAGGAGAAAATGGGAAGAAGTGGCTGGAAGGAACCCAAATGGGAAGAAGTGGCTGCAAGGACTCAAGGGATCGGTGCTCGCACCCTGGCTCTGCCGCCGGCACCCTGCAGACTCGGTTTCCACCGTGCAGCAAAGCAAATGCAATCCCAGGTGTACCAGCACGTCAGGGCTTGGGGTCCCAGGAAAATCGGACCCTGATGAGACGCCCTGAAGATCACGCACCAGCTCCCCGCTGACAGCATCTTCATGGCAGGCAGCAAGAAGCCACCCAAGTGGGGACAGGAATCCCTCTGGCAGAGGGAAGGCGGCTCTTCCTCGCGCTGGAGGGGCCAGGATGGAAACCATCCCACTGAGACCCTTGGCATGATGTGCAGCCCTTCTGCACAGCCTGAAACACGCGGTCTGGGAAGCACCGACCTGGTCCCACGTTAATCCTGACGCACAAACACTAAAAACCGGTGTCAATGCTCCTGGGTCGCCGTCAGCTGCTACAGCAGAAGCTTCTCCTCTGCATCCCCAGCCTGATATCCCCCATCCCATCGGATCTCTCTCCTTTTCCGCTGGCGTAATTAAACCTGACACCCGATGGGGGTCCACCAAAACCTCCAGGCTCTCACTGCACAACTGCACAGCTTTCCTCAACTAGCAAGGAGCGACTCGGTGGGGTCTTCAGTTCCACATTTACTAAGATGCCCCATAGAAATTAAAAAATAATAATTTTAACTCTCCGACTTATTAGCAGAATCCCCAGGAATGCAGAACCTGGCTGCCAGGTTGTAGTCTTGCCTTCCTCTCCTGATTTTCTAGGGCAGCATCAAAATGTCCTTGCTCTGGGCCATCCTTCGTCACGGTGAAGACCCTCTGACCGTTGGCGGCCAGCACAGGGGCCCTAGGGCTGACTCTGCTCCTGGCACCGGGCGCATGCTTTCATTGCAGCTGCTTCTCCTCTTCCCCATTTTTAATTTCTTTCTTTTTTTTTTTAATCACCCAAACTTGGTGCAGAAGATGCGACGCAAACAAGCGAGCCCCCGCTCCCCGCAGGCCGAGCCCTGCCCGCGCAATTAGCCCAGCGACACCCACGCGCCCGGCTCTGAGCCACCGTCCAGTGCCTTCGTTAGAAAAGAGCTCGTTACCCTTCGCTGCCAGAGCCGGCGGAGCTACGGGCGCTCGGTGGGGGGAGGTTATTGTGGGATGGCACGGGTGCTGGTCCCCACATCACCTGCACCGAGTGCCTGCCAGCAGCAATTAAATCAGCCTTCAAAGAGAGATCCCAGCTTTCCCAGCGCCATTAGCCGTGCCCTGGAGGGAACACGGTCTATTTTCAGCCACAATGACTTAAGACCAGGTCACCAGCAGGTTAAATGGGACTGTGCAGCATTATCTCCCTGCCCTCCCATTGAGAAATTAAACACCGCTGCGTGATGGGCAGCAGCCAGCCCCGTGGATGCTCGCCGGGG
>NW_010548945.1:26755-27176 GCF_000687285.1 Phaethon lepturus
CACGCCCAGGGTTGCCGGAAGGAGCCTCAGCACCCCCCATTCTGCAAACCCAAACCTGCACATTGCAAGACCAGGGGCTGCTCACCTCGCCCCTTCCTCCAGAAATCAGGTGGCCCGACTGCAAGTCCCCGAGCTGGGGACTGCCCCAAGCCACCGGTTTCACCAGGGTTTCACCGGGGCCACCAGAGAGGTGGCATCTCCCCACAGCAGCTCCATTTGCTCTGCCTGTAGGTCCACCACCGAAACCCAACCAGTCACACCACCGCTAACATCTGGCGGGGAGCTGGCAGCTGGATGCAGGTTTGTTTTGCCTCCCAGGCCCCTGCCAGGCGCAGTCAGCACGAGCCGGGATGACTCAAAGCCCCGGGAGACGTGGCCTCCATCGTTTCTTATTTTAAACCTTGTTTGCACAGCGGCTGCC
>NW_010548945.1:27240-29590 GCF_000687285.1 Phaethon lepturus
GCCCTGCAAAGCGGGGCGGCACTGCAAGGCGAAACTGAGGCACGGAGCGGCACAGCACCCCGATCAGACCTGAACGCCGCAACGCCAACACATGCACACTCAGCGAACAGCCGGCAACCACTGCATGACGTGGGGGTCCCGGCAGCGGGAGGGGTCCAGCTCCAAGAAACACCCCAGGGCTGGAGCGAGGACATCACCGATGATCCAACCGTGTTCAATCAGATCCAGCTTCACGACTCCCACTTGGATACGGCACGGCCAGGACGGGGTAAGCGCAAGGTGATGTCGGAGGTACCCGCACATCCTGCTCCATGCGCCATGGGAGTGAGCGCATCCCTCTCCCAAAGCCCAACACTGACCTCCACCGCATCGGCGGGGACCAAAACCACCCTGGGGAGAAATCCAGCCAGGGGCTGGAAGAAGGAGATCCACAGATGGAGCACAATCTCATAAGCCTCTTTTCCTTAGGAAACGAAGCTCAAAAGCTCAGTCTGTGCCCAACCTCTCCTCCTCTCCATTCAGCCCTTTTTCCTTCCAGAGGCTCCTGCCCTCCCCATCTCCTCCTGAACATCAGCCCACGCCACCTCTTCTGCACCGAGAGCACCAAACCGTGAAGCAAAGAGGTCTCTGCGGCCGTCAAACGCCCAACACCGCGCACCTCCCCGCCGCCGATAACGGAAGATAAACGCAGAGGCAAATATTATGGCGGTGCAGTTTAAGTCCTGATGAATTATGCAAATCCATATTCAAATTGAAGCACAGCCCTTGGGCTCTTGACAAATCGCCAACGGGGCCCCAATGTCACAAGGCAGGGACGGCCAGCACTCTGTCGGGTGAAGCACTAGACGGATGCCCTATAGATGTGTATGGACACGCACATGTGTGTTTGCACATCTCAGGTGGGGTGACCATGGAGCACCTGCAAGAACGAGTCAAGAGCGACTTTTGCGTTTCTCCTTCCTCCCGGCTGCACTTAGCCTGGCCAGGGACGGCCACCAAGCTTTCGGGCCCTCCACAAGACGGAAGCGGCTTGGGTTGAGAGCAAGATTCAAAGCAGGAAAGAAGATAAAATTCACCGTGGCAGGGGCTGGGAAGGAAGGGAGGCAGAGCGGGGCAGGAGGGGAAAGCCTAAAATGCTTGTGCCAATATGAGTGTCAGCCCTGAAGCCGAGGAAAGGAAGCTCTGTCCACAAAATAGTCATAGAGAGGGCTCATCTGATGAAAGTAGGAATTTCCGATCCCACACAAACCCTGAACATCCATTAAAAGCAGCAGAAGAATCACCGCTTTGTGTCGCTAATCTCATTAGGGAGAAAGCCCCGCTGTAGCGCTGGGATCGCGAAGGGAAACCCCGGCACGCCGCGCACGCCGGGAGCCCGGCGCAGTTGTGCCCGCCCGGCAGAGCGGAGCCAGGGGAAAGGTGTGCTGGGCTTTCACCGGCGCCCCGGGAAGCTGCCTGCGCCCATCTTTACTCGCTGGAGTATTACCCGCTTGGCTCGCGTGCGACATGGCATGTGAGATGCCTCCCCACCCAGCAGGTCAGGACACAGAACACCGGAATTACACACGCTGCGCGGCGATAACACAGGGGCTGTTTCATTCACACGCCGCTACCGCCACTGCCTGCAAGCAGCAAAGAGCCGAATCCCTTCAAAATCCTTCCTCCCAAGCACCCTGACCATTTCAATTATTTTTTTTTTAATTAAAAGCAATTAAACCAGATGTATTAAAAGCATATTCAAACCACAGGGAATTCAGCTGAGAAGGGATCGGGGGGGGCAGAAAGGGAAGCACGGGCAATATATCTAACCACCGAACATAAAAAGGGATCTTTGCTCGCAGTAACGCGGCAGGGTAAGATGGATGGCGACAGAAGCAAGAGCAACCCCGGCAGAAGTTGCCGGGGATACAGATCCAGAGAGACTGGGTTGAGTGCCTTAAAATCTCCGCTCCTCCCCTAAAAAGGCACGTTCTCTCCCAAATGTACCACATCGCTCCTTCCCTTGCTTGGAGCCCACCATGCTCCGTTTGCCTGCCTGCATCCAGCCCCTTCAAAATGGCTCTTTGGCCACTGCTACATTGGCAATAAAATTTATTCCCAAGGTCACTCCAGTCCTTTTGCCACTATTTCAAAGTCTCGCTAGATTTAAGCAAAAACTAGCCTCAGCTATAGCGAGCCCGAGCCCTCCCTCCTCCTTTCTGCCCATCACCTCCCTGATTTAGAGATACCAAATTCCCAACTACCTTTCGCTTCCCATAACCGTCAGCGACAACAGCTGGAGAGGAAAACCAGAGCATATTGTGCACCCAACAGCTGATCCTCGCGGCGTGGGGAGAGCGCCCAACTGTCA
>NW_010548946.1:0-903 GCF_000687285.1 Phaethon lepturus
GCCTCAAAGGGAATTCCAGGCTGCAAAGGGCTGGGGGATGAGCTGGCGTGCGGTTGTATCGCAGCCCTGCTGTCCGTGGAAGAGGGGCCTGCCTGGTTATTGCCACTGCAGATCCAGGTGGAGACAGTAAAAAGGGTGCTGGTAGCCCCGGGGTGCCAACGCGTGCCAAGGTGTGGTCTCTGAGCCAGAAGACGGGAGTAGGAGCCAGAGCTCCGGGACTCGGCGTCGAGGTGGCCTTGCCGTCCGCCCGAGCTCTTCCCAGCCGCTCGGCAGAGGAAACATATGCTGAGGGCTGCTGGGGACGGGCCATTTCCTCCCCTGGGTTTCTCCTTCTTTCTTTACCCTATTTAGGTATGTAAAAATCAGCGGAGGAAAGCTTGGCTGGCATGGGGGGAGCTGCGCGGAGGTCCTGGTGTGGGGCTGTCCTCCCCGGCGTGGGACCACCCTGCCCATCTCCTCCTCTCTCCCTTCCGCCAGAGATGCTGCAACACGTCGTCCCTGCAGCGGGTCCGGCCCCGCACCAGCGCCGGGCCCACGGAGCATCCCTGGCTCCACGCTTCAAGCTCACTTTGTGCTTCCCGTGGCGGGAAGAGGCCGGATCCTGGCACGGGGATCAGGCTGCGCTCCCTCCTGATACGCCTGTGCGAAGTCAGCAGTGCTTTAGCAGCGGGGATCTGGCCTTCTCCGTGCTCCTCCCTGCCAGCTCCTCCATGAGTAATGACACAAACGTGCTTCTCGCCCTGTCCCCGGCGCTGGGCTGCTCGCCGGGGCGTTCGCAGGCTCCACTCTCGCTTCCCTCTCCCTGTTTTACATCAGAGCAGCTCCCGTCCGTCTGCCTGTCTCCTCTTCTCCCCGCAATGCAGCTTCCAGGCGGTGTTAAATGCCCAAAAGGAGCAGCGAGCT
>NW_010548946.1:1158-1374 GCF_000687285.1 Phaethon lepturus
CGAGCTGGCTGCAGATCTGGGGTCAGGCAGCCCCCCCCGGCACCGCAGCCCAAGGGCCAGCCCTGCGTCCCCTCGGAGGTGACAATAAAGACATTTGCCAGCTGGCAAGTGCTGAGAGCTAACCCTGCCCCCGAGTGCCAGGAAGCCACCTGGGGACTCACCGAGAGGGTGAAAAGTATTGACAGGCTCCCCTGAACACGGGGGGCACCGACGGGA
>NW_010548946.1:1588-3109 GCF_000687285.1 Phaethon lepturus
CTCCGCTCACAGCGATGCCGACAGCGCAGCCCCAACCGGGCAGCTGGTGGGTAACACTCAGCCCGAAAGCGGATGGAGGAAGGAAGCACTTGGGTGAAAAATGGGGCTTCTCCCAGGACGGGCTGAAGGCGAGAGCCCTGTGCTGCCCCGGGTGCTCCCCTCCTCTGCCGGGCGTTACAGGACAGATGTTACAGCTGTGGGCACGACGGATCGACACACGGATGGTGGGATCCCAGAAACTTTGCTCTGGCAGCCTAATTGCTCAGTCGCTGTGGGTTTGCAGAGTGAAGTATTTGTCTTAAAAGCAGCCCCTGGAGCTGTAGGGTTGCTCCGAGACACACTTGGCTGTTCATGCTCAAGAGGCTGGAGAAGCGGCGGGGTTTGGCCCTCGGAGCTGTAGGGTTGCTCCGAGACACACTTGGCTGTTCATGCTCAAGAGGCTGGAGAAGCGCTGGGTTTCGGCTCTCCCCGGGAGATAACTCGGACGGGGCGACGCAGCTGGCAAGGGGTGGCTGTGGGTGCTGCCGGACCCCCACCGCAGCGCTGCCCACATGGGGAGGCTTTGCGGCTGGGGAGTGGGTTCGTGCAAGCTGTAGTTACGAGCAAGGGAAATGAAAAGAAGAGCATGGTATTTCTAACCATCGCCTAAGGTGGATGGAAAAGCCACTGGGCTGGAGGAGAGTGTGTGCTGTTTCCCCTGATGGTCTCTGGGAGTCCTGTGGTACCGAGGGACCCATCTGGGGAATTAAAAGGCAAGGAGAAGGCAGGGCATTTCTGACGCAGAGCCCGTGCACACCTCTGCAGTGCGGGAATCGGCTCTCGCAAGACACTCTGGACAAAATGTGCCCATGTCACCGGTGCTGAACACCCTCCCAGCTGGCGTCCCCAGTCCCCACGGCGCCCAAGGGCAGCGGGGCGCACAGCCGCACCAGAACAGCCGTGCCTTTCCCCCAGTCAGGCAGTAGCTTCGGTATCGGGATTCCACTTGCTCACACCAAGCCATGGGGACCCCTCCTGCCGACCCCAGCCCAGACGCCCGAACCTCCAGCCCGCCGCCACGGGAACCCCCCGCCCCCCCGCCACAGGAGGAGCTTGGCGGCACTCCTCCGCCCTCACCTGGGGGCATCAGGGGTCTGTGCAAGGGTGGCCCGGCCCAGAAGGGGCATGTCACGGCTTATCCAACTCCCCTGGGGACAATCCAGGCAATGGGGCCAGCTCCGTGATGTTTTCACCTGCTTCTGTAGTGCTGGGTCCCCCATTGAGCTGGGAGTGAGCAAGGTGGCACCCCGAGAAAGCATTTGTGTGTTTGTACCATCAGCTGTGTGGGAAAGACACCCCCTCCACGCCCCCAGGAGCCATACGGGTCCTTGCCCAAGCCCCCCTTGCGGAGGGCGATGCTCAGCATCCCGGGGAGCGGCGGCAGGGTTCGCCGGCCAGGAGGGTGAGGAATGTGCGGTTAGCTGGAGACGGCTCCTCCGCCTTGGGGGCAGCGGGGGGGGGAACCCCGCCCAGCGCGGCCGG
>NW_010548946.1:3161-3687 GCF_000687285.1 Phaethon lepturus
GTCACGGTTCAATCCGCCCTTTTTCTGCCCTGCCGGCAGAGCGGGGCGGCAGGCGCCCGCGCCAAACCCCGGGTCATTTCCAAAGGTGGTGTTTCGCTCCAGCCCTCCCTCAGAAAAATCAAACCCTTCCTGGCAGAAAGGGAGATGCTGGGCAGAAGCCTGAGGGAGGGGACAACTAACTGACAGCATCTGCTGTGGCAGGGACATGGGACGTGAGACATGGGACACAAGCACCCTTCCTTCCAACAGGGATGCCAGAATGGCTGATGATGCTTATTAGGCTTGATAAGCATTAATTATTAATAACAGTAATACTTTAACTGCCTATGTACAAGATGCTTTTTTTTTTTTTCAGCTTTAAACTTCAAACTCTTTAGAAAAGAACAGTCAGGCTCACAAAGGCTGTACTACAGAAGGGGAAACTGAGGCAAGGAGGGGACTGAGGCCATCACAGCATCCACCTGGCCAGCTGGCGGCACCGGGAGAGGGCTGGCCTGCAGGGACAGGGCACAGGGGCTGTCCTGCC
>NW_010548946.1:3720-4065 GCF_000687285.1 Phaethon lepturus
TCCTGGTCTCTCGCCCCACGGTGGGGCCGGCGCTGAGCTCAGCTTGCAGCCTCTTCTCCTAAGCCCTGGATCAGGCTGCATTTCAAAAATGCTCTTAAGTGCTGCTGCAGCCCAGCTAGCGGGACGAGGACTGGGGGGAGATGTGGCCGGGGCCTGGCTGCAATCCCTGCAGGAGCCCAGGGATGCCAATGAGATAATGAGAGGGGATGTTAAACATTACTGCAGTCACAGGGCTATTTATCTGACACGAACAGAGGCAGCCAGGAATCCTCCAGGGTGCACAGCTCAACTTAGACCCCATTAAAGTTCCTTTTATTCCCCGCGTTTTGGCTGACGTTAAAACAG
>NW_010548947.1:0-587 GCF_000687285.1 Phaethon lepturus
TGGCGTGGGCACGCCGGGGCCGGCAGCAAAGCGTGGGCAGAGGCGGCTCCGTGCGTCCGGGAGCTGCGGCCACTTCTCCAGGAGCCTCCTGGGCTGGCAGATGGCCAGGGGCCAGCCAGGAGACATCTCTTCTTGCTGCAGTACCTGCCTTCCCACCAGCTCTCCTCTCCTGCTCTCCCCCTCTTTGGTGGCCGGGGGCTGCCCTGGGGCATCGCTTGGCTGCACCCTTGAGGGGTCTCATCCCACCCCCAGCTTTCACAGGGCTCCCCAGACCCATCAAGACAAGCCCTGGGGAAAGAAACAGAGGGTCTCAAGGGACTGGGGGGGCTCAGCACCACGCAGGGATGCTGCCCCCTCCCCGTCCCACTGACACCTCTCCCTGCGCCCATCTTGCAGGTGATGTTACTTGGAGACTCGGGCGTGGGGAAAACCTGCTTCCTGCTCCAGTTCAAAGACGGGGCCTTTCTCTCCGGGACGTTCCTAGCCACTGTGGGCATAGATTTCCGGGTGAGACCATCATGGCTGGCGGCCCCCCGCCTTCTCCAACCCACACCACGGCCAGGATGGGGCTCTGGGAGAGGGGGACC
>NW_010548947.1:622-1066 GCF_000687285.1 Phaethon lepturus
CGGCCCCTCGCCTTCTCCAGCCCACCCCACGGCCAGGATGGGGCTCTGGGAAAGGGGGACACGGTGTTTCCAGCCTCTGCACCCCAAATAACCTCACCCAAACAGCTGCAGGTGCTTGCTGAAACCCTTCCACCTCTCCCTGGGAGAGCAGTAACAGATGGAAGAGCCCGCTGGGAGCGTCACCTCTTGCCTTTAAATCAGCAAAAAGCCTTGGCTGAGCCCATCTCGGCTGGGTGCATGGGCTGGGGGTGTGCGGTGGGCGGCCAGCACGCTCCACCAGCCAGGCTGAGGCCAACGGCTCGCAGGGGCAAATGCTGGTTGCTGTAACTTTGTGGCTTGAAAGAGCTGAAATGGGCTTCCGAGGAGTTGTTAGGGTCACCGGATCCCGTTTCAACCCTCCCGCTGCTCTCTGGTCAGCGAGTTTCAGCTGCAGGGTCCCTCTGG
>NW_010548948.1:0-2057 GCF_000687285.1 Phaethon lepturus
GGCAGGGGCCGGGCTCGCCCCCCCAGCCGGGCGCTTGGGGCATTGCCTGCGGTCGGCCTCGCCACGCCGATTCACTTCCAGAGGTGGGAGCCTGTAAAAAAGTCGTTTCCCCGCTGCCACTGAATTTGGACGCCCTAACAGCCGAATACCCTCGCCTTCGTTCAGCGACAGAGCGCTCGTGCATATAGCCATATACACATACACATACATATACGAGACCAATTTCAATGCGTACCTGTACGTTCAAAGAAAATACTAACGATACGAGCACAACAAAAATTTTAGCTGACTTCTTTAATAAAAACATTTCTGAAAGCCAAGCTAAAGTTCGTCTTTATTGTCTAAATCCGCACCACATTCCTAGTGTAAGCCTACTCCTTTCGCACATTTTCTCGGAAGAGTATGCTCAGATTTGTTTGTAAATGAGAAACTGTATTTTATGTTTATAAGCATAGAAATACTGAAGGTAATAGGTTCAGAAGTTTTAAACTGTTTTTGTTCCTGAAGAAACCATCAACAATTTTTTAAAGAAAGTTGTACGGTTATTAATATAGGAAGCTGGTCCTGACAGTGTTTTGTATCTTCTATAGTGCTTGCTGTCCAAATATAAAATTATTTTTAATTTACAACACCAATACATTAATAATTAATCTATGATTATTTGATTCTTTTAAATGAATTTTCCATTCAGAACATTGCAATTACTTGGTCTTCCAACCATATTTAACGGGAGTGGGATTTATAATAGGTAAGTCATTTTTTTATTTTGATAGTTACAACTTACTAGTGGAGGATATAGGTTAAAAACTACGAGGTGAAAAGGGGACCTTATTCAAATCCCATGGAAGCCCCCACTTTCATCCTAAATTGTGTGCATACAAAGAATAAACAAAATCTTCAAATGAGAAGAACAATGGGATGGTGTTTGCTTTTTTTTCCTAAGTGACATTACATCTATTACTCCTATTATAAGTGGAGGGTGTTTGTACATAACTGAAGAGAGATACTATGTGGCTTATACCCTGATACCCAGGGTATAAGGGACTAAGAGGCTGTTCACAGTATTCTGGGTGATACAAGACAGACGTTGGAGAAATACCTGCAGTAATTGACAATGAACGGAAGCAGCTGGATGGAGTTTCCTGAATTGCTGAGCAATTGCTGAGTTTGTAGATATGGGCACCTATCTAAGAACTCGTGCCCAGGCCCCACCTTGGCCACTTCACCCTGTCTCTGCTCAGCGACCGGCAGCAGGTCTTTGCAGCTGAAAGGTCACTCATCTTGCTTAGGGACTGCTCTGGTACCTGGAAGTCACAGAGATGCAGTAAACCTCGCACTGTGCTGCAGGGAGCTTCTGGCTCGGCACCTGTGGTTTGCCTGATTCGGGATGAGCACTGACCTTTGCAGTACAGAGAAACCCTGGTGCAGGGGCACGCTGGAGTTGCTAGTAGCAGCATCTCCAGCTGCAGCTATACTTGGAGGTCTTGCCTGTAAACTTTCTCTGGAGGCCTTGGCATCACCTTTCTTCCCATCATATTGGTCCTAGTCTCCCACAAGCAGAAGGAAAAGCCCCACACCTCCCCAAGGCCCTTCTGTTCCTCTTGCCCATCCCATAGCACCTTCTACCTATTGGCCGGTCCAAGATAACCTAAAATGCTTCGAGGAAAAATGTCCCAAATGGGGATATCTCCAATCTCATCCTTGGGGAGGAGGAAAACTGTAAAGGGAAACACTGGTAAGGCTGGGTGGATGCAGCTTGCCACGCATCCAGTCCCGGGGCAGTGGTGGGGGCAGGCAGCTGTGACACAGGGCCTTGTCGTTGGGGCTGAGGAGGTGGCACTGGGATGTCCCAAGGGAGCCTGAACCGGGGCCAGGCAGTGGCTGTACACGGCAAAATTTCTTCACCTTCCTCCCTCGAGCTCCGCCACTGGAAGTAATCCAAGGCAGTGCATGGACTGCAAAGGCTGGATCCGGCTCTCCAGCCTGGAAGCTCGCCCCATAGGGGATGCTCCGGGGGTCCCTTGTCAGGAGTGGGACCTGCTGCACCCTCTCCCTGG
>NW_010548948.1:2145-2459 GCF_000687285.1 Phaethon lepturus
GCTCTGGTCTCCCAGCCACCCTGCCCCCGCAGCCCGGGGCTGCACACCTGCCTCAGGACTGGATGGGGCTCCCGGCGGCGGGGGATGTCTCCTTCAATGGGCAGCTCCAGGCTTTGGGGTTCGGACACCAGCGCTCGCAGCCCCTGGAAAGGACGGGGGGGCTGCAAAGTCACAGCAGGACGGGGGAAGACAATATGCCCCTCCACTCCGCGGCTGGCTCCACATCGACCCTGCTTTACTCGTTATTGCTGCGTTTGGCAGAAAAACCACGGAGAAGACACTCTTAAATGTCGTTTTCTGACAGAGCCAGAAGC
>NW_010548949.1:0-5401 GCF_000687285.1 Phaethon lepturus
AGGCCCCGCCGCCCCCCCGTCCTCGCCGTCCCTCCGTCCTCGCCGTCCCTCCGTCCTCGCCGTCCCGGCTGAGGTGGCGGCTGCAGCGCTGAGCACTGCCTTAAAATCTGAATGCACCTCCTGCCCTGGGGGCTGGAAGGGGCCTTGGCTACTTGAAACAGTGCTCGGAAATACTTTTTTATAGCAGCTGGGAGCGAGCCAGGGCGAAAATGAGCTGAGGCCGCTGAAGGGAGATAAGCTGAGACGTAAACTGTGATTTTCTGCCCTGTGAGCCCTATGCATGGATTTCATCTTTTAATGGAAGTGCAGTAAATAAAAACCATTTTCACAATAAGCTGAGCAACAGGTCATAAGCGTCTGAGCTACTGAAATTGATAGAAGCGAGCTAAGCGTAACAAATCTCCCAAAATTGCACCAGACTCCACTTGTATCTAGTCCCTTCCTGCATCTCACCAATTACAGCAAATGGCAATTATTTCTGAGCCAGAGCTTTCTCTGAATAAAACCTCAGTCAAACTGCAGATGCTTTATCTTCTTTTCAAATAGATTTGTACCGGAGAAAAAACCCCACTGGGGAGAAATCCCATTTGAAGGGGCTTTCCCTAGCAGTGTTTGCAGGGAGAGGAGATGCTGGACACGCATGGAGGCGTAAATTTGACCGATGCGTAGTTTGCTGGCTCTGGCTGAGAGGGGGACGCAGGGAGACGCCAAGTGCGTTCCCTTTCAGGTGTCACTTGTGTTTTCGTTGGATGGAGCGTGGGCTGGGGATGTGCTGGTGCCAGCCGTCACGGTGTGACCCGCTTGCTGCTGGGACGCTCCTGTGGAGCATTGGTTTTTTCCCCCTTCTCTCTTCCAGTTAGATCCAGTAAGTGCCTGTCTTTTTCCAATCCCCATCGCAGGGCTCTGCGCTGGTACCCAGCGATGCCTCTGGGGTATAAAGCAGACTCTCAAGTCCACGCTCAGAGTAAGTGCTAACACTTTTGTCCCATATAACCTCTATGCTTTTTTTAGAAACATCTCTGCCGCAGAGCCTTGGGGATGCACCTGCAGCAAGGATAGCGCGTGGGGTGGAATTTCCTCGTCTCTGTATCAGTTTGTCCGATTTCAGGGCGTTACCTGGGAATTTATTTGAATTTATTTGCAAGCGCTTTTAAAGAGGTGCTCATTTTACCTATGGAGATGTGGCACCACTGGTTTTACCTGCTCGCCGTCCAGTCCAAAGTGAAATAGCCTGGTCTTCACCGCTGCTTCTGGGGTCACGGTGTTCGAGCAGGACGTCCCCGGTGCCGTACAGACGGTAGGGCTCACGGAGGAGGGTTGTGCAGGTGGCTGTCAGCGTGTGTACGGTTGTTCCTTGGGTGAATGGCTGTGCTGAGGCATGAGGCATCTCAGCCCTGATGTTTTTCTGTACGTAGGAGTGAAGCGTGTTGCTTGGGATTTGCTGGAAGCGTGCTCCTGCTGTTAGATGCTGCTAGAGATGCTGACGAAGAAGTGCCACAAGATAGCGGGTGTATGAAGCTCAACTGGCTTTCTGATTGATGTCATTAGTGCTCCCTACTGAAAAATCCCTGGGAAGCTGGACACTTTCTGTCTCTGGATTTCTCCAGAAGTTTTAGCTGAACAGCTTCTCGTTAGGTGCATAGAGGCTGCTAATGTGGCACCCTCCTGGGTCTCTGAAAAAAAATTGCAAGGTCTTAAATCGCCCAAGGACTGATTTGTCTCTCGTGGTGTTGTTAGCGAAGTGCATCACTCGGGTATTTTGCAGTGCCTGGAAGCCTGTGGGACGGGACGGGGAGGCTGCATCGCCGCTCGGCAAGGCTTTCCTAGCACGGGCGAGATGAGGAATCACCAACGGGGAGCGATGAGCGTTGTTCAATGATGCGTCCTCCCCTGTCAGGGGGGAGCAGAGTTTGATTGATGCGCTCTGGGTTAGCTTCGCATGAAGAAAACGGTTGGTTATATTTTTACCTTAGACTTGGGAATTACATTCTCCCCCTGCCCTGTCTTGGAGGATTGTTAATGAAAAGCACTGAACCAGCTTCACTTCTATTCAACTTGCTTGCATGAGCTGGCGGCTCCCCCCTCCTCCTCCCCCAAAATATGTCAAATATTTGTTGAGGGACTTCCAGGGCCGCCTCCAAAACGGGCTGCACACCTGCACATGTTCTCCATAAACTTTGCAGCTTGGTGCTGGCAGGCAAATACATATGCGTGTGACCAGAGTCCCCTTGTCCAGTTTGGAGAAGGAGCGTGGGCAGCTGACGGCGGGTGTTTCTGGGGAAAGCAGCCCTCGGAGTCAGCGTGAGCCCTAGTTCTCTGCTGAGGCAGCAGGTAGAGGGGGGGAAGCATGGAAAAGCTGTGAAAAGCCATATTTCAGACCTCTCCAGGGCTTTCCTGGCACGGGGAGGGGAGGGTAGGCTGGTGGTGGGTCATGGAGTGATGAGAAGGACTGCTGTGGTTGACCTTGAGCTGGGAGATGGAGATGAAGGGTCTGGGTGGGAAGATCTCAGCACTGGCTGGGCTGCAAGTGCATGTTTTGCCAAATTCGGGAAACAATATGAAGTCTGTGCTTTTCTGTGTCCTCATGCCTTTCTTTGGAGAGGCGTTGCAGGTTGTTAATTAAACTTCAGGTGTTCCCCAAGTAGCTTTTTCTTTCCCATGTGCATGTGAGCAGCCCCACCATCAGCATCTCCGCTGCTGTGGGACGGCAGAGTCCCTGGATTTGGAGCTGGGTAGAAGGCAGCCCTGCTCCCCACGGGCGCGCCGTGCCGGCTCGTCGGTGATCAGAAGCAGGGATGTGATCAGGCTTTGCAATCTCCTTTGCCATCCCTCTGCCAGCTGAGGCACATCTGGCTCTTCTCTCCCGGTCCAGCGGCAGCCAGGGCTCTCGATCCTTCTGGTGTGGCTTCGTCATCCGCCTTTGGAGTCTCCTCTATGGGCAGTATTGGAGGAAAATGGACTAAAATACAGGATCGGCATGGTTATTCAGTACATCCACCTTCCTCTGCCGAGCAGTTCAGCGTGCAGAACGTGTTCATTTACTTGCCTAAACAGAATTTTATCGTCCGCCTCCCACGGTGTGTAATGAATCCAGCCAGAGGTGCTCGATCCCCGTAGCCGCGGCAAACCGAAGCTGCCCACGATCCTCCGCAAACTGCGACTTGCTCTGCGCTTCTTGCAGCATTTCTGTAACGCCGCTGGCCCCCGCGAACCTCTCTTCAATTTGGGAAGCGCTGTCCCTGTCTCCTTTTCCTTAGCCAGCTGTAATCCCTGCCCGGGTGTGCCCCTTACTGGGTAGCCGTTTGTTTTCCTTAATCTTTTATGAAGCACTTTTATCATAAGCTCTCTGAAAATCCACGGAAATTAGACCCTCTAAATCGCCTTCATTTATTTTAAAGGCTTTCTTTTGCAGATAATACTGCCAGGTTGCTTAGCATGCCTCTCTTCCTCCATGCCTTAAAGAAGTTGCGTGCCTCGACCTGTTCAGATTGTACTTGGCTGGTTTCTGTATGGGCTGACCCCTCATTAGACTCGGAGTGAAGCTCCCGCTCTCCTGTAGTTCGGTATTTAGCTCTCCAGTCCTGGAGCCATCGTCTTCTGCTTTTAAAACATAAAATACTAAAAAAGTACTGCAGCTGTTTGACTGTTTGCACAGCTTTTAGGAAAAGCGTCCAAGGATTGGTGTGGATATTGTGGGAATATTAGTGTTTGGTACAACTCTGTACCTGATCTAAGAAGCCTTTTCAGCTGCGAAGGACTGAACCTAGCTCGGTGGCCAGCTCTGTGAAGAGTGCGCTGGGACGTTTGGGATGCACAAGTTTTACTGTGTAGCTACAACTTTGGAGAAATCTCACCGTATGCCTCTGATACAGCTTTTCTGAGAGTTTATTGCTTATTTGATGGGGGGGACATTTTTTCCTGGAGGTGCTGACCCCTGTAAGATGGATGTGGATGAGCTGGCTGCCCGCAGACAGCGGTCCTCGGTCAGTCTTTCTGTGAGGTGGGAGGCTGGTGCACAGCCCGGCACTGGGCTTGGGAATTATTATGATTTTCTTTCTTATAGGGTAAAAGAAGCCCATCCTCGAGGCACGTGGCTGTGGCCTTTCCCTGATGTGGAAGCTTGGGGAAAAATAGCATTGGCTGGCCAGCTCTCTGCATTTGGGAAAATAAGGCTATTCAGAGCAAAGCCCCCACTCGCAGGCTGGGGCGTAACTGTATCCAGCAGCTGGAAGCTGCAATTAGATAAATTCAGGCTGAAAATGAAGCACAAATCCCCAAATGAAATTAGCTGGCCAGGGTCGGGCGGGGGGTCGTGCTGTGATCTCTCCTGCCCGTGTCTTTGGGAGCAGCCGGTTTCTGGAAGAGCTGCTCACTGGCAGCTCTCTCCCGTACTCCGACCGCTGGAAGGCTACAGCAGGCCGTAATATTGCTCTTTTTTTTCCTTGCTTCCTACAAATAAAGCACGCTTCTTCCTGGACTTCTCAGGGAGGGTAGGACACAGGAGGGATGTCTTTGAATAGAAACATCCGTCCTCCCCTGCACCTCTCCTCCTTCTCCCCCATCCTCTCGCTCCTTTCCGCAAGGTTAAATGGCACAGCGGAGAAGGAAATTGAGTTTTGGTGTCTGTGCTCCCAAAGGCTGCTCTCAGCTGGGGAGGTGCATCATCCCGCTGGGCTCTCGTGCTAATCCCTCCTGGATTGCTTGCCGGCTGGGAGGCAATGACACAGGCTGAAGGGCTTGCAGCTGGTGCTCCCGGTGTCCTCGGGTCAATGGGATGCTGGTCCCATCATGTACTTATAATGGAGAGGGTATCTCTAGAAGCAAGGATTTATTTACTGTGTCTGGCCTGGCAGGGGTAATTTGGGATTGCAAGGAATAAGTAATCAGATTTCCATTTTCTGAGGGCAATGCCAAGTAAAAATGTATGACTTGATTTCTTTTTTTTATTGTTTAGAAGCAAAGAAGCCTTGCACCTTGCACAACTGGGTGGACTGTATATTTAAAATAGAGATTAAAGCGTGGGAGCAGACCTACAGAAGCCTTGCAAGAAAGACTCCAGGACACTTTCCCTGTAATCTCTGGGTGGAAAAGCTATTGATCCTCGGTGGGCTTGCAGAGAAGGGAAAAATCGTGCTGTCCCCCATCCTCTTACCCCAGTCTCCTTTTCCGTAGGACTCTGGAAATTCTTCCTCTGATCATGCAGGTTGCCATCAGCTGATGGGAGATTTCATCTGCTGTGTCCGCTTGGCGGGATCAGGCTATCCAGGAGATATCCTTCTGCTGAAGTGTTACACCTCCTGTTTTGGAGATTAGGAGCCTTGTTGACGGAGTCCCTTGGGAGGCAGTCTGGAAGGGCAAAGGAGTCCAGGAAGGCTGGACATTCTTCAAGAAGGAACTCTTA
>NW_010548950.1:0-2603 GCF_000687285.1 Phaethon lepturus
GTTATTGTTATTGTTATTGTTATTATTATTAGTGTTATGTGTCAGAAGAGCCAGGTCATCTTTGACTCACCCTAACACCCTGAGCAGCAGAACTGGCTCTTGTCACTGATGAATATTTCTTACTTTAGTGCTCACATCTGTGAATGAGGTGCTAATGCTGAGAAATATCCTGCAGCAATTTGTGCATTAGGAAGCTGGAGAACATTAGCAGAAACTTCCCTGCTGTTTTCTCAGGAAAGGGAAGAGCTTTGACAGGCAAGGACAGAAATGAGAGCCCATTAGCCTATTTCTCCTTTAGCTACAGAGTAAAGGGGTGCTTCGGGACCTTTTTAGTAGGGAAGAGGTAAATATGTCGAGAGACAATCAGAAAACCTTATTGATTCAGATAATCACTAAAGATGCTTCAAATGCAGACCATCAGATAGCCAAGAAAGCCCCATCCAAACTCTCTTGGGCTTCTTTGAGTTGGCCTGGCGCTGATCAGCCAGGTCACCCCGGGGGTGTGGGTGGCTCCGGGCAGGCAGAGCCGACCCGAGGCACACGCTGGCCACGCTGCGGTCCCCTTCCCCAGCTGGAGACGGGCAGACCCGCAGCATCCCTCTGGGCCAGCACCGCAGGAACGTTACAGGGATTTGGGAACGTACGGAAGTTTCCCATGCAGCATTTTCACTGACTTCTGGGGTGGCATCATGTAGCCCAAAGTCAAGTCCTCTGCAATTGGGTCTGCATCACCAATTCGTGTCTCCCAGCAACTGTGCTGTGTTATGTGCTGCAAAGCAAACTGCCCAGGGCCCAGCAGGTATTTTTAACACCAGACAGGCCATGGCCATAGGACGAATTCCCAAGAAAAATGAATGCCTGATACTGCTTTTGCTGTCCCATAGCTGGAACCCCCTGAAGACAGGGCAGAAGTGGAGAAATCCAGGCTGGTAGGATCTGGGGAATGAAGAAAGGGCACAGCTAGGCAGCGGTAAGGTGGTGTTACCATTTCTGCTCTTAAATCTCAGAGAACTCAATAAAATCTTCCTGAGCTGAACCTTTTCCCAGGAGAAAACAGAAAGGACCACAGCAAGAGGTGTAGACGTGCCTCTTCTGCAGCCACATTAAAACCGTCCTTCATCTGGATTGCTCATCTGGGAAGGGCAGCTCTTGCGAGAGCTGCAACAAGGCACGCGGCATGGCCCGGCGGCTCGGAGAGCGGCTGTGAACGTCGGCGCACGGGGATGCACATCAGCACCGGCACAGGGGAGCCGGGGATGAGCTGCTTTAGAAATAAGCTCTTCACATCTCAACATAAAACTCCCGTTGACACACACCTGCCTCGCTCCTGCCAGAAGAGAACAAGGAGCCGCTTTCATCCTTCTGTATGCGCAGAGATGAGGCTGGAGCCCAGCATCAATAAATTAATGGAAAGAGAACTGCCTGTACTTTCAAACAGAGGCACTGCAGATCCCAGCAGGCCCATCACAGCTTTCTGCTATTGCCTAAATGAATATTCAGCTGCCAGGGAAATTGCAAAGACGGGCTCCTCCAACACCTTTCTGGGACACCACAGCAGCTCTGCCCCGATTCTGCGGTGTCCCCTTTGCAACACGCTGCCCTGCAGCCGGTCCAGCGCCATTCTGCAGCACATGTCATGTTGGTAGAGACAACCTCCTCACTGCCCACCGTGGGGGACAGACCCGGGAGTCCAGCCAGCTCCGGGCCCTCCTTAATGTCATTAACGCCCATCAGTGCAGCAAGCCCCCGCTGACAGCGCGGCCCCGGGGCAGAAGCTGTCTTCCCAGCCTGGCTCAGTTCACAGGCAAGGGCTCTACCCCCTGCTCGCTCCCCTGAAGCAGTCTCCCATTGCCAGTCCACATTCAGTGGCTTTTTTTCAGACCCGGGAGTCCAGCCAGCTCCGGGCCCTCCTTAATGTCATTAACGCCCATCAGTGCAGCAAGCCCCCGCTGACAGCGCGGCCCCGGGGCAGAAGCTGTCTTCCCAGCCTGGCTCAGTTCACAGGCAAGGGCTCTACCCCCTGCTCGCTCCCCTGAAGCAGTCTCCCATTGCCAGTCCACATTCAGTGGCTTTTTTTGCCTCCGAAGCTGTAAGAAAAAGCCATGTCCTCTGTGCTTGGGGCCAGGGCTGTTTATTTGCACTTGAAATCCCACCCATTTGCTGGCCCACCCCAAGGCTGGGCAGCAGGGTGGGCTGGCAGGGACACCGCACGCTGCTGCCAGCAGCCCACGACGGCCCCGCGTCTCCCAGCCTCCCGACCAGGTACCACCGGGCACAGCCGGGCAGCCTTCGAGCCAAGTCCCAGAGAAGACTCTGGGGAAATACTTTGCCCTGACCAGCCACCAGCCTCCTCCCTGCTCACAATCAAGAAGTTTTCCCGTTTGTGCTAGCTAATGGGACCTTGGCTCACATGCCAGCAGCCTGATCCTCTAGGGATGGTGAGAAGAGGAGCAAAGAAAGCTGCTTCTGACCCCAAAAGCTTGCATTTAAGAAATAAAATGAGCAACTAACAGGAGGATACACCTGAGTGGCACCAAGACACGAGGGCTGAGTAGGGCTGCAGCCTCGGCAGCCGGGTGGGAAGCGAGGGGAGGCAGCGGGGG
>NW_010548950.1:2626-10124 GCF_000687285.1 Phaethon lepturus
GCAGGAGAGGCAGGAGAGGTGGGAAAGCCATGCCCGCAGCAGCATCCGAGTGGGTGCAAGCTGGCCCTCAGCGAGTTTGTTAAGACCAAAAGAGGGATATTGCAGCAAGCTGAGGGGGATGTGATGAAAGAGCGGGTGGGAGTTTTAGCTTTAGGAAAAGCTTAGCAAGGTTATGCAAGCCCTTGAGGTGGCCAGGATATGAAGACACAGGAGGAGGCTGGAGATAAAGACAGCGCTCAGATTCTGGCGGAGGAGCAGCGTTCTGGCATTGCTGAGCTCAGGGAAACACTGAGCTGAGAAGGAGAGGTTAATAGCTCTGATTTTGCCACGTTGTGCTTGAGCGGGTGGTGAGAGATTCACGAGATGTCAGAGAGGTCCTCTGAGGTACGACTTTGGACAGGGAGAGGAGAGCCCAGAGCAGGGATGCATGCCTCTGAGTCATCACCATAGAGATGGTATTTGTAGCTGCAGTGAGATTACCCAGAGACAGCGCAGAAGGAGGGACACAGCTCCATGAACTCCCGCGGCAAATGAACCTCTGACGACAGCCCAGCCGTTAGCCACCGAGTGGGGCAACAGGTGACCAAAGCCAGGGCATGCTCCGGGCAAGGCTCAGAGCCAGACCACAGCCATGGCCTTGCCTCGCCTCCAGAGCATGATTTGGGGCCTCTGCAGAAGATGTTCGTCTCTTCTCCATTGGCCACATGGGAAATCTAGGTCCCCAAACCATTAGACACCAAACTCAAGCACTTCAAAGGGGACAGCGCTGAGCTTCAGTCCTCTCTCTGCAAAACAGGAGGAACCCCACAGCCGAAACCCACAGGGGAGCCACGAGGATAAATCCCAGGACAGTGGCATGACCAGTGGCTCCCACCATGGGGTCAGGGTGAGGGGGCAAGAGGGACCTCAGAGCAGTGCCGTAACAGGCCACTGTGAAGAGGTCCATGGCCACTTGGCTGGGAACAGAAACCTGATGGAGAGACCAAGACCTCTTGGCCTCCTCCTCCAGCACGTCCTCACTGATCTCCAGGACCTGGAAGAACGATCTCTTCGCCTCCTCCAGGCAGCAGTAGGAGGAAGGGTATGCATGGTGCTCTGGGCATCGCACCCAAGCATTTTACCCCCAGGTTTCGTGCCCAGAGCTGTGGTTAGTCCTGGAAAGTCTGACCAGAAGGTGGCAGGCTCAACTCGTCCATGGATGATGGCTCATCTGCAGGAGGGTCTGGCCTTGGGACAAAATTGCTGGTAACACAGTTCTAACCTATCACCTCAAAAGGAAGCCAGAGCATCGAAGCACTGGAGGAACAGGAGAAAAAGAGACCGTTTGAGCTTCTCCGAAAAGCAACCACAACTTGGGAGAGCCGTTTCTGCAATCAAGGCCAATGCCTATTGGGGACACAGTTGCGCTCAACGCCGAGGGTAGTGTGGGGAGAACGGCCAAGCTGCTATCGTAGGAGACCTTCTCTCTGCTCCTGTTTCAGATAAATAACATGAATCAATGGAGAAGAAGAATACATCTGCATTTCCAGCCATCCCTCCCCACCCCCAGCATTCTGGTCCCTGAGAGAGCATTTGAAAAATTGCAATCGCTATAATTAGAAGTAACACTCACTTTCCAAGAGGAAACTGTGCAAAAGGTTGACTTCCTCTTTAATGCCATTTCAACTCGTTAACAGCTACATATCTGCAGCTCCAATGGTGAGGGGATTTGCTGAGCAGCAGTCTGGATTGCTAACAAGTTTCCTCCCACTCTGGTGGGGATTACTCGCTCCAGGCACAAGACGCCAGGTACTAAGATGCAGAGGAAGTTGTGATACTCTGTCCTCTCCCCTTGCAAAGAGCAGAGGCCAGAGGCCTGGCAGGAATTCCTACATTTTCAGTTACTCTTATGCATTGCCCCGCACGGCTAATTAACACTGCTGCATACAGCACTGGCTTGGGATCGCCAAAGATGTCGGGAACTTCATTGCTAGAGCTTTCAACGGAGCTACAAGTCACAAGCAAGCTCCTTGTGATTCCTTACAAGGAAATATTCACAACATACAATAAAAATAGCCTCCATCACTACACGTTATAAGCACATCAGGGAGTTTCCAATCTCTCAGTAATAAATGATGCCCTCCCTCCTCACCGAAGCATTCACCCGGAGGACTCTGCAAACACTGATTAACCCTCCCGGCGCCCCAAGGGTGGGCTGCGGCGACTATGGCACAGACCACAGTCAGCAAAAAATCATGGCAGGGAGTCAGTAGCGAAGCCTGGACAGTAACGACCTTTTCCTCTTCTCCGATAATCCCAGTGACACAACACAAGTTGCCCTTTACAACCCTTCTGAGACCTCAAGGCCGAAAGAAACTACTACATTTTCTCAGTGGGTTCCCCCTTCAGTGTTATTTTTGTGCTGAGTCCAGGAATTTGTGATGGATAAAAGTACCTCCAGAAAGGCAGTCAGCCTTAACTCAGAATTATCACGAGGTGAAAAAATTCCCCACTCCCCTCGGCAGAGTGCTCCAGTGGTTAAATCTCTCACTATTCAAAATGTTTGCCTTATTTCTAATTCGAACTCATCTGCATTTTGCATCCAGATGTTGGTCCTTACTAAGCCCCACTCTGCCACATTATAGAGCTACCTACTTCTGTGCAACATTATTCAGGCACCACAATCAAATATTTTTTGATACGCTAAAGGCAAAGGGCACTTTCATCTTCCGTTGCAGAAAGACACCAGACCAGTTACAGGAAATGCTCCTCCAGCCACAGCAGCTCGCAATGACGGAGCCTTGGGAATTTCTGTAATGAACTTTCTCGCTCAGGCCCCCCAGCCCCTCATTAAATTGACCAAATAAACTCAGCTTCTCTTTCAAACCGCCACTGACACAAAGGGCATTTCAGCAGTCAGCCCCAAGATGGTTTTCTGAAGACAGAATTAGGCACAGTTCATTTATCTACAAAAACCCCTTAAAAATCATTTTCCCAAACTTTTTCAGACGAGTAATCGGACCGCATTTTTTTCACTCATTTAAACCCAGCTCCAGCAGCCAGATGTGCCATTCCCATGTCGTTTGTCGCCTTTGACCTCCTCTGTAATGCCAGAATTAGATGTGTGTGTGTCAGCTCGAGCTGCTGATTCCTCCTGCCTCCCCCAAAAACATCTGCAAGGCCGTGAGCGGGTTTCTATGGAAGCCATGGCTCCCATACAAGGCAACCGCTCCCCGGCCAGCGAAGGACAGCTGGAAAGGCTTGACCAAGTAAGAGATTTACTTGGCTGCGCATCATTTAATTCTCTACGACGGGGTGGGGGAAGGCAACATACAATTGGGTCACCTAAAAATCCTGTGTTGCTTGTTTCCAAAGGGCCCTTGAGTTTCTACAAATGTCATGCTCGCACCCAGACAAGTATGGAAGAAACTCTATCCAGTGGTAAGTTAAATGTCTTCCCTTTTCCCACTCACTTCAGAGGGAAGAGTGCCTCGGAGGGATAAGTTCCTCCACCAAATCTGCAGGTGTGTGCTTCCCGGGTTGTACCCTCCCCTATGGCAAGCCTGCCTCGCCGCGTGTTGGGCTCTTCTCCGGCAAGGCTGAGCACCAGCTCGCGCCCGCCGCCGGGCTGCGGCTGTGCCGGACCCCGGGGAAGCTCAGGTCACGCCGCACGTGCCTGTGCAGACCTGGCCTGGTAGTGTTTTGAAAGAAAAAGGCAATTGCACATGTCAGGCAAATTAGGAGGTGATAGATAGACGGACAGGGAGGCAGGCTGCCTTTTAGATAGTCTTCATATTTTTCTCATGACATCTGTCTGCAAGAGTTTAGATGATGATTCTTACTTACAGCTTTGAAAGGATTTAAAATGCTTAAATCCCTGTTAAAAACTAAACTACCAAAGCTTGGCTGGATATGACATTTTTTAATCCGCAATGAAAGCAGTGCGCTGCGTTTTAAGGGCTGTAGATCTTTCATGGAAATACCCTGCAAACACTGAGCTCTTCCTAACAATCAACCTGCTATAAAAGTGGTTTGGTGCCAAATTTGGACCCCAGCTCTATCACAGCTGTGCTGAAGTGAGTCCACTGAAACTCCCCCCACCTCCTGGGTGAGGGATCAGTCCGGATGTGCAGTTTGTCCTGTTTTCAGACACTACACAAGCATTAACTTTGACGGAGAGGGCCCAGGTGCCCTGGCAGGAATACAGGAGAAATCATTTAGCCCGTGAGTACAGGCAGAGAGCAGCAAGTCCCAAAGCTAAATGCTTTCAGCAGAAAGAAACCCAGCCGTATATGCTATCTGCTCTGCTTCCCCGACACCTAACTGCGGCAGCACGGTGCCTGGCAGCCTGCTAACATGCCCAGCACTGTTGGGGTGCTCTCCAGCTGCAACTGGGTCCAGGGGGTCTCCATGTGAGCAGGAAGCAAGAGGGTCTTCAGCTTCCCAAGTAGCCCTGCCAGTCCCCCCATGCCCAGTCACGAGGGGGACATCGCAGGGAAGGCAGGTTCCCGAGAGCATCACTAGCCCAAGCCTTTGGAAAAGCCCATTCGTAGCATAAACCACAGACAGTAAAGTCCCAGGGGAGACCTTCAGTTCCCGTTAGCCTTTATTTAACACCCTCTTTCAGACAGTCATTTAACTTCCACCTGCCCATGCTGAGCATAGCCCACTGCCTGCAGGAACTGCGCTGCTTGCAGGCAACCCCCGAGCTTCCCAGCTGCTGGCCAAAAACTGAAGCATGGCCAGAGCATGAGCAAGCGTGACACCACAGCAGCTCTGAGACCATCACATCGCCTGTCCTCATGCCCTTCGCTCGCTCTCATGCTGCGCCATGGGAGAGGAAGCTCCATTCTGGTTTATCTAAAGCTGTTGCACTCTGATGGGGAATTACAGAGGTGGATCTACCAAGGAGGGTGAAAAAAGGGACGGGGGTCCACCCCCGCCAGCAGCAATGCCCTGCACAATATTGTCCCTCTCACCACGGGGACTTCCCCGCCAGAGGAACACCATCACCGCCAGATGCAGTGCCTGTTCCCCATCCAGCCTGCAGCTGGATCTCATTGCCGGGGAAAGGCTTCTGACTTCTGACTATTCTGTTTACTCTGCTAAAGACCATAATCATTCTGCTAATTGTTTGGGTTTGTTTGGGGTTTTTTAGTAAGCTCTTCTTTTCGTGAGCCCATGTGCTGCACTCCCTCTGCTGGCAGGCTCATTAGGGCTGGAGGAGAGGCTGCTGGGGAAAGGGAACAACAGCCTACAAAAAATCACACCACAAACCCTTCCCAGGCCCTGGCTCCACTAAATATGCGCGTTAAGACCTGAGATTGGCACTCTTCCGCCAGCTTTATTCCTCATGGCCTGGTTATGCTGAGTCTTGTCAACAAAAAGAAATGGGTGGCTTGGTAAAATTCAGGTAATCTTTGCTTTAGATGGACCAACTCTTTACATTTGAAAGTCATGTCTACAGTAAAGAGATGGGCTTTTTACATGTATTGCTAATGATGGTTTTGAGCTGTGGTGTTCAAAGGAAGACCCTCAGGATGGGTAATTACACCCATGACAAACTGTGATCAAAAAACATGAAAGCAGATCTTGAAAATCTTCATTATAGAAAACCTCCTAAAGGGCAGGAAGCATCTCCCAAGGAGAAACAAGAGGATGCCTCAGAAAGGCACCTTCCCAAGCCCCGTGCCAGGAAACACGCTTCACAGCAGAAATTCAATGGTATGTTCGCTGACTCAGGCTGCATTTTTGTTTCATGCGTGGGACAGACGACCATTAAACACGCCACGACACAGCACAGAGGGCTCATCGCTGCTGTAAGCAGCGGCTGTGACAGGCCTCGCACTTCTCTGCCCCATCGCACGGCACAAGTGCTGCCGACTCTTACAGCCCAGCACCGTGACTCACCTGCACCTCAGACAGCAGCGCTGACACACAGGGGAAGTGTTGAAAACCCTACCAGAGGACTGATGGATATTTAGGGGTGGGAGCAGGACTAAATCAGCCTTAGGCTCCCAGCATTATGCTATCCTAAAAATGACTCTACAGCGCCCTGTTTTCCTGTGGGGTCCTGATTTTCTTTGGTAACTTGAGCGAAGCACAGTGCAAGAAAATCCCTTAGGCTTCAGAGAGCGTTCCTCAGGCACAGCACCACTACTGAGAGCCTCGCAGCTGCCTCCCCTTTCTGGAAAGGCGGTGAATGGGATTAAGCCCAGGGTCTTGCAGCATTTACAGTGCTACTTTCATCACCAGAGGAGCAGAGAAATCTTTTGATGGACATTAGTATAAGCCAGCGGCCAAGTCATTAACCTAAGAGTAGGGGAGTTTTTCATCAACCCTATTCAGTAGGAAAGTTAGGAAATGGTAAGGGCACTCTTAAAATCAGCCAAATAAAAGGCAAGACATCCCCCCATATAGATATTTTCTTGCTAAAACTATTAATAAACTTCACACATTGCGTCAATCTCTGAAGGTCAAAGCAATCTCTTTCAAAAAAAATTCCCTAGTGGAACCTCTTAAAGAGTTTTTTTGAGCTGCATTTTATGCCTAAATGTGCTTCTTTAATGAGTGCAATTTTACATCTGCTCAGGTAAAACGGGTTGTTGTACATTTGCTTTCTTCCACGGTTTTATTATACCTATTTGGCTGATGATGCCCAGCCAAAAGAAATGAAAGAAGCTGGGAAATAAAAATGGAGCTCTTGAACATTCCTGAAAGTCTTAATAAATAAAAAACAAAACAAAACAGGCATATGAAGCAGCATGTTTCAGTACCCATTTACTGAAATTTCACCTTTTGCTAGTATAAGAAAGCACTTAACATGAAAAAAAACCTTAATTCTTCTGCTAGACAAGCCATTTGCTCCCAACTATAACACACGAAGGGAAACCAAGATGGCTGTAAACTGCCCAAAGGGGCATAAAGGCTGCCTGACCCAGACAATCTGCTCCATCGCCTCTTAACAAAGGTATCCCATGGCTGGGGGCACGGAGCAGGGAATCAAGAATATCAAATACAACCCAGGCCTGCAAGCGGGAGCCGCTGGTGGAAACCTCTCCAAAAAACTCCGGTACACAGTTAATTAAATCATACAAAGTGGCTTGTATCTCTGCTGGCAAAGAGGACAGCGGAGAGAGCAATAGATGAGAAAAATTCAAATTAGTTTGCCCATTAAAATAATTGTAATTATGAAATATTATTGCTGCAAAGTTCCAACAGAGGCCCGACAAGAGCAGGGACACCACACGGAGGCCCGTATCACACTGAAGGGCAGCCTGCCATGCCCCAAACGGTGGTGGTGGTTGTTGTTGTTGTTATTATTGCGGAGAGAGCAATAGATGAGAAAAATTCAAATTAGTTTGCCCATTAAAATAATTGTAATTATGAAATATTATTGCTGCAAAGTTCCAACAGAGGCCCGACAAGAGCAGGGACACCACACGGAGGCCCGTATCACACTGAAGGGCAGCCTGCCATGCCCCAAACGGTGGTGGTGGTTGTTGTTGTTGTTATTATT
>NW_010548951.1:0-298 GCF_000687285.1 Phaethon lepturus
TTCTTTTATTTCCCTCTCCCCCCCACCTCTGCCTTCACAGTCCCTATTAATATTGGTAGTGGAGTTAATTTTTGTTCACTTTCGGCAGCTCGCTCGTGTTTACCCAGCGATGGCAAAGAGGAAGGCAAGCTAACGAGCATCCCGCCGCCTGCTAATTAATGGCACGCGATCGCATCGGGGCTAAGCCGCCGGGCAAACTCTAATAAAGGTCGCGTTAATGGCCGGCTGTAATGCGGCGATTGGAAATGAAGCGACGCGATGGCGCTTTACGGACCGCGCTCTTGGGTTGGCGGGGGGG
>NW_010548951.1:544-1981 GCF_000687285.1 Phaethon lepturus
CTGCGTCACCCACGCCGAAAACCAGCCGGGTCCAAGGAGAAGAGGTTTTTCCTGTTCTTTCTGACCCAGAAACCCTTTCCGCGGGTTTTACGTGGCCGCATGCATCCCCACCCCGTGCCTCTTGCGGCGATGCTTTGGAGGCTTCAGGGTGTCGCTGGGGCTGGCGGAGCAGAAAGACCCCTGCGCGTACCGGTTCAGCTGCACGGGGTTGAATTCGTGGTGACACCTGTATTTACCCTGGTAAATCAATGGCTGTTACAGGCTTTTTTTTTTTTTCCTAGGAAAACTCAGGTACTTTAATTTATTGCATTTAATCGCCGTATCAAAGGCTTTCAGGAGACAAACAGAAAGTGCTGCAGGGTGAATTCCCACAACCACTTACCATTTTAAAAAGGAGAAGAGAAGTTGGGCAAGAAAGGGGGATTTTCAGGCTGATTTGGGGCTGCGATCAGGGCGGCTGCGATCCCAGCGCCGGGGCAGAGAAACCAGGCTGGAAGCTCACGATCAATATGGGAAAAGATAAAAAAAGCAGCTGAGAAATTGGCTGATAATTATTCTGCTTCTGCACAACCCCACCTTGCTGAAGGAAGGGTAATTAAAGCCGTGGCCTAATTAATGTGTACCTTGCACCCCTGATCGCGGTCAGCTTGCAAAGGAAAACTAATGAGGCGGAGAGAGATGGGTGAAGGCAGCATGTCAGGGCGGCAGCACCCGTCACCGGGGACCTGCGAAGGAGCAGCGGGAGCAAAAATTGACTCAAATCAAATGAAAAGGAGTTTCTCCAGCCCACCCATCCCCTCCTGACCCGCTGGGCCGGCACAAGGCCCGGCCATGCTGGCAGGGCCGGGGTGGGTGAAATTCAAACCGTTTGAGAAGAGCCAGCGGCGGGGCAGGGAAAAAAGGGAAAAAAAAAGGTAAAATTAAGGCTTTCATGTTACTTACAGCATCGTCGGAAAGCCAGAACCTCGCTGGGATTTTGTGATGTTAGTGGCCAAGTGCAGCTTAGGAGGAAAGGATGAAAAGAGAGGAAAACAAAAAAAAAGAAAAAAGCTTTTAGGGGTTTGTTTTGGGCAAGTGGGGTGCAGGCAGCAATTGGCAGCCCCAACACTTGCCACAGTAGATTTAAATAATTTACTTTCTGCATCAGCCTGGTCTTTTTAGTCCTAAAGAGGGGGGGAAAAACAATTCATAACCCAGGGAATGGCATGGCTTTTGGGCGGCTGCCTGGCTCCACTGCCCTCCGACACCGCCCTGCTGGGGTGTCCCTGGGCAAATCATTTAATCTGGCTCACAGCCAACAACTCTATTGCACTGGGGCTGACGGCGGGTGTGGGGCTCACCTCACGTGGTGTGGGGCCACGCAGCCCCGGGGTCGGGGGGACAGCGGGTGCTTGGGGATGCTGACACCCGCCCGCATCCTTTCCTAGATGGACCGGG
>NW_010548952.1:0-1884 GCF_000687285.1 Phaethon lepturus
CGGAGCGTCCCACCCGCAGCACCGGAGTGACGGTTTCATCGTAGTAAAGGCGATGACCCCAGTACGTTACATATAGCGGGGTGCTTGGGGAGCTGGTATGATCTTGGAATATTTGACATCTCAAAGGTTCTCTGGAGGAAATGGGTCGGGAAGGCGTTGGGATGAGAGCCTGAAAGGCGGTGCAGGACAAGTTTTACAGCTGTATGTACCAGCTGCTGCCTCACAATAGGTCATTTTCCCCAGGGTGGAGTTTAACGACAGGCCTGATTGCTCAAGTAGTATTCCTGTTGTTCTTTAATAACACGTTTTAATGAACACGATATTTTTTTTTTATTGCCAGCCAGCAAGCAAGTTTTGTTGATTTGATTTCTGTTAATACTGCTAACATCGATTAGGCATTGACAATTAAATACAAGTCACAAAGCTGGAGGAAACTCTATATCTTACTAGAGGAACTGGAAGCCTGCTTTAGGCCACTGTCAGTTCTGAAAACTGCACCTTTGATACCAATCTCCTTGCCTGATACGAGATGTTGGATCACACATAAAGACAAAAAGAGTCACACCAAAGAGCTTGGTGAATGACAGGTAGAACTACAGGAGGTGGTGCTTGAAGAGAGGCACTGATTCTGAGAAGAAGCAGCCATGGCTGAGGATCCTGTAGTTAAGGAGATAGGCAGAGTTTTAATAAAATTGCTCTAATTGACTCATAATAAAATGTGATACTTTCATTTGATAAAATGGGAGAAGTGTTAGGCATGCAGATTTCATATGCCTCTACCGAATTTCTGTTTTTCAGAAATCACATAGAAGGGTGACTAAAACCAGCTGAATTTCTAGGATTTTTTTCTGCTTAAGATGATGACATCTGTTTCAGACAGCCCTGCATTCCCATCAGTGAGCAGTGGATCCTATAAAATGTGTACCTTTCAGAAAATGTATGTTTACATGAAAGTAATCTTTGTGCTTTCTTTGACAGGTCATAAATGGAAATGTCATAGAAGATTCTTATAAGATATGTATCTTTACTTGAAGCTTTCAGATACAGAATTGAAGCAGTTAAACTGTGGTTAATAATTATATTTTAAACTTATTGGTTTTGTTTTTCTTGTCAACTGACTGTGTAGAAAACCTACGTTCACTTCAGATTAGGGCTGCAATTGTTAAATGTGCTTTCGTGTATACTTGTAAAAGTGACTGCAAGGTTGTTTAACTTCAGACAGCCATTTGTAGTGCTGTATTTGTATGAACCCTGTGGCTAGCAAATGAGGCCACTCATGACAGCATTTTCTATCGGCATTTCAGCATGCATGATCTGTGTGCAATCTTATGCTTTCATACATGCGCATTACTCTCTCGTTGCCTCTGGCAAGCCTGCAGAAAGAGCTAGAAATGCCTCACAGAAGCTCAGAGCCAGGAAAAGAACAGTGATGAGAAACTGAACTAGGAGCCAAGTTGAAACATGAGGTGTATTGCACATTCTAGAAGTGATAACATAAGAATGCCATTTTGCTATCTTTCAGTGAGGTCAGTACATAGCGTTATAGAATTGCTTTAGGTGGCTTCTAACAAGGTAGAATGTCCTGAGCACTTTCAAAGCAAACCTGGTTTGTCCATACATATGGAAATAATAATTTGTGAGTTATGTGACTCTCATCATGGTTTGTCCTTTCTTTTTTTCTTACAAGATGATTATACTTAAAGTTTAGTATTTTCAACTCTCTGAGGTTTTTATCTGCATCCCCACTGGTGTCTGAATGGTTTCCTTGGTGGTTGTGTCAGTGTCATAGGGGTGTGGGTACGCTTCCTGGGTGCTGGTGGGTGCCAAGTCATTTCATCATGGTTTCCGAAGGATGAGACTGTAACCAAGGTGGTAGGGAATTAA
>NW_010548953.1:0-7930 GCF_000687285.1 Phaethon lepturus
GTTAATACTCAAACAGCTGTCCTCAGCCAATTGGTCCAGCCTGTCGAGATCCCTCTGCAGAGCCTTCCGGCCCTCAAGCAGATCAACATTCCCCCCCAACTTGGTGTCATCTGTAATCTTACTGAGGGAGCACTCCATCCCCTCATCCAGATCATCAAGACTGTTTCCAGAACCGAGCCCTGGGGAACACCGCTTGTGACCAGCCACCAACTGGATTTAACTCCACCACAACCCTTTGGGTTTGGCCATCCAGCCAGTTCTTCACCCAGTGAAGAGCACACATGAGCTGCCAATTTCTTCAGGAGAATGCTGTGGGAGACGATTTTTTCAGGAGAATGCTGTGGGAAATGCTGTCAAAGGCTTTACTAAAGTCCAGGTAGACAACATCCACAGCCTTTCCCTCATCCACTAGGCAGGTCAACTGTCCTTCTTAAAGAGCCTATATCCTTCCATTCTAATTGTCCAGTCATAGGAGCCTTCCCACCACGTCTCCGTGATGCTAGTAAGATCATAGCCCTGCAGGCATGCACACATCTCTATCTCCTCTTGTTTACTCCCCATGCTATGTGCGTTTGCATAGAGTCATTTAAGTTGGGCCCTTGATGAAGCTGCCTTACTGGCTGGAGTGTCTTGAATTCCTTTGTGTTTCTCTTCAGGTGCTCTCCTGCTGACCTGTGATCCTTCTCCAGGCTCTGGGCATCTGTTGTTGGCACTGACACCAAACTGGTAGGAGTGGGAGGGATTGAGGTTCCCCTCCCCCAGCAATTTCAGTTCAGTGTCTTAATGTAAAGTTCCAAATCTTATTTGTTTTCAGCAATTAACTTTTCCCTTTGAATCTTCCTTCCATTTGCTTTGGTATTATAAAACATTTAACTTACCAAATATTTTTCCCTTTGAATCTTCCTTCCTTTTGCCTTGGTATTATAAAACATTTAACTTACCAAATAATAGTCTCTCTCTCGTTACTGTTACTGTTGCTGTAGTTGGGGTTTTTTTAATGTTAAAATTATATTGCCTGATAAATTTCCATTTGACCATTTCAGACATGGAACAAGTCTTTAGTGTTTGATTAAAAGGATACTGTGACTTTGAATCTAGTATATTTTAAAATTCACTTAAATTATTGGAAAACAATCAGACAGGAGATTTACTTTTGAGTTATTCTGCAAGCTTTTGTGGTTTTCATATAATTTCTTTTACATTTTTATACTTTTTTTGGGGGGGAGGAAGGTAGAGTTCAATCTCTTATTCCCCTGGCAAAGGGTCATACAACAAAGAAACACCACCTGACTGCTTGTGTGAGAGAAATTGTGAAACACCATATGCCAAATGCTATTAGTAGCACAAGGTGAAAAGATAGCAAAAATAAAAAAAACCCTACAATATATCCATTCTGTTATCTTCTTCAGGTATAATAACCCCATGTGTTACTTTTAACAATGATAAGTAAAGTTTTTTTTCTGATAAAGTGTGACTTACAAATGGAGCCTGCCTGACTCTAGAAAAAACAAAAACTCGCTCCTGAAAATCATTTGGCTACTTAGAAGTTGTGTGTTTGATATATCTAAGGAGAAGTTTGATCCAGAAGTAATTGCTATAAATATTGAACAATATCACATAATATATGGTAACATATTACTTAATGATTAAAAAGGTGGGTAAAAATCCACATTTTCTATTCTGTTTCTTCACATTATAATACATAATTATTTTATAAAATATATATTAATTTACTTATTTGTCTCATTCTATTTTGCATTTAAATGTTTTGGATCTACAAAGATATTATGGTCAAAGACATCAAGAATGTGTAAGAAAATGCTCCTTTTGAAATAATTCTTTTATTTTAGGAACTGGCGATTCACAGGACCTTGATCACCTCAGTAAGTTGAGGACTGCTCCAATATCTGACTAAATAAGGTTGAACATTGCCCTCATTATTCCCTCGTCTATATAATCAGGAACTGCATTCACCATAGTCACCATGCCAAACTGTAGTGTTAGCTCATGTTCAGACAGTTGCTTACCATTATTCCTATCTTCTAGAGTGTCATTGATCTCCAAAATATAATCCTCCAACCCTACGGATCTACATTTTTTTTTGTTGCCAGATATATGACTGTATATGTGTCTGCCACAAAATGTATGCTATTTGAATGATATCAGTTCCACAAGTAATTTATATCACTTGGTAAAACTAATGTGTCCTCATCATTACTTACTACGTCACCAATTCTTATACGACCTGCAATCTTTGCTAGCAAGAAGTAACATTTTGCCAGATTATCAATAAAAATACCAAATAGCTGTCAGTAAAAAAAACACCTTTCTTTCAGAACATGGTTTCCTGAGAAATTTGATTGTGAACACCTACTAAGGATTATTATATTACCAATTTCAATGGCATAACTTGTTTTAGAATGAAGCCCTGAGCTGTTTGTAATGCAGTTATAATTTTAAAATGTGCCAAAGTCATACAGCAGTTAGATGTTATCTACAAAACAAACAAACAGACAAACTCATAATAGCTAACTAAAAATAGAAAGCTCTGCATGATACAGTTTTCAGCTGTTATTCCGGTCACTTTCTTCTCTTTCAGTAAGCCCTAAGTCTCAACTGTCTATAAGTTAGGATTAGTCTCCCATATACTTCATGTTTAAAAACAGGATGTATGTTCCTAAGTCACAAAGGTGACAATGAGTATTTGCCTAAAAATATGAAATTTGGGATAGGGATTAGTCTCGGTCTCACATGTGTGTCTTAATGGTGGAGTGAAATTGGTGTTGATGTGTGAACCAGGGTAAGGGTTTACATGAATTCATGGTGAATTTTGTAACTGATGTCATAACTGTCTGCTTTATATTCTTTGTGGTTCTGTACATGTGTGTGTAGCTTGCAGAAATCTCACAGGGGATTCCAAAATGAGTGACAGTCCACAGGGAATATAACAGAGCCCGAAGGCATCCTGCCTTTTTTTGTAAAACATTTGAAGATGCATATGGAAGAAAGACAGACTTAAAAGAGACACATATATGGAACGAGGCAACCCTTTCTGCCTCACTGTTTGTAAATATATATAAAGATAAATTTTAATGCAAGTATATGTGTATATGTATATGTGTATTTTAATGTATGTGTATATGTATATAAAAATACAATGTATGCATAAAAATTGCATTGAACAAAAAATTTGACTGTTCTCTACGAAATAACAAAATATTTTGAATTTTCTATGTTTTTCAAGTATCCTTTAAAATTTTTTCAGTATCTCCACTGCCCCCGCCCCTAGCGTAAAGTGAAATGTGCAACAAAAAGGGAAGCACCTGCAGTCAGGAAATGACAAAGTTAAGGTTACGCAGGCAGCATGAACTCTGCTTCCCTGCGTGTACAAGGTTTGATAAGGTCCTTTATTATTTGATCACATCTGTTTTTGGCTTTTGTTCCCCATTTAATTTCAGGCCAAAACCAAACAGTACAAATTCAGAGCAGTATGAGTTAAGTCTTCAGTGGGCACACTGGTCAAAAAATGAGGCAGGTTTTGCGCAGCCTGAATGAGCTAGGATCCTCTGGAGAAGTGAGTTGTCTTGTGACAGAAGCCACAGGTTAAGCCAAGCAGTCTGGGTTCTGTACCTGTCTCTCCTTTACTTAAAATGTTACTACAGCTCTCAAGGCCTCTCTCTGTTCTGCCATAGTAAATATTCATTCAAGTATTTCCTGATCTCACAGAAGTGTTCTGAGAATAAATTCATTACTCCTTATGAAGCACGTTGATATTACAGTGATGACATAGATAGAAGCCTATGAAGAAAAATAAAAGCTTATTTGCTTCAGGGCATAGAGGATATGTCAGAAATACAATGTGGAACCACATGTTGAACATAAGGATAAAAAGAAATATCCAGGTGTTGCTTAGTACTTTGTGCCCCATATTAGCCAGAGGCCCAGGGGAGGGGTAAGGAGGGGAAAATTTAGCCTCTTTTTTTTCCTACCAGAATTGTGATAGCAATTCCCGACGTGCACAGAGCACAGGACAGAGCTAATATTGCAGATATTATTAACAGCTCTTCTATTATAGTTGCTATGAAATTTATTCAGAACTAAATTAAAATTCTTCTTTACCCATATTCTTTTTGAATGGACCTCTTTAGAATACAAAGGCTTTTCTGGTGCCTAGAGATGTCAATTTACAAAGTCTTATGTCAGCAAAAATTGATCTGTTCCCATATATATATCATATAAACACAAATACGTTTGAGGATAGCTTTGCATTTATCATGAACATTCTTCATTAGTTAGTAAATATTTTCAAACATCACAAATCCTTACAAAGACGTTAAGGCTTTGTGATGTTTTAAGTTATTTTGTCCCTTTTTGATAGTAGCTGAAATAAAGAAAATGGCTTACAGATTTAGCTGTGTATATAGTTTGAAAGTAACAACTGAAAAATGATGTTCATAATCTGAATTGCAATGAAACCAATTATCTGTACCATGGTGTTTCACTTGGGAATACTCCGAAAGGTTTAGTATTTCTTAAAAGAAATTAAAAACAGCTGTAAAAATACCATAAAACAAAAATAGCAGCTGCAAAAGAGATTAACATTCCTAAATTTCATTTGAACCTGATATGTTATTTTTCCAACAGTAACATATATATATACTGATTTTTAGAATCTATTCTTATGAAACTATATCCTTTTAAGAAAAAGATGGATTTTTTTTTCATTTCAGCACTTCTTAATATTACGCATGAATTTCATGAACATTCTTCTCCTCTGCCCAGAATTTTTTTATTATATTTTCTTCTGTAATTATTATCAAAGAAAACTACAATTGTTGAATATTGAAGAATGATTTAAATATTACTGATTAAGAATTAAGTATCTGCCTAATAAACAATTTATAATGATCCTTACACTTTTGTTACTTACAGCTGTCAAATAACTTTCAAACTAAACTCCATTCACTCTGTGCCTGTTTTAAAATTTTATATAGCATCTGTTTTCCAATTAAGCATCCAGTCATAGATGAAACCTTTCCTAATCTTTTTCATATATATAATAAAACCAAATGTAATTTATAAAACAGAACTGGAGGTGCTGACAGTATAAAACAGTTTATTTTGCAGTCTTGGTCAAAACATATGGCAGCAACTTTTCTAGACTTCTGCCAGATGGCGGGCCTTAATCGATTTTGTCTGTTGTGCTGTATGTTAATTCTCTGTGAAAAGTGTTTCTTCAAACTCAATTAAAAAAATAATGACTTTCATTTTCTTACTAAGAAACTAATGTTAAAACTCTCATTTAGATAGATATGTTTAATTTTGAAAAGTTTCTGAAACCCCCAAGATATTTACACAACAGGTAAAATTGATTCTAATGGCCTTGAAAGCTGTGATTGTTATTCATCAGCATGCATAATCCTTTCATGTGAATCTGAATAAACTTATTTTTATGATGATATTCTTTATCTTGCATTTCAGATTTTCTTCGGGATCTTTTAACTAATGATAGTGTTTCATTCTGTAAATTAGAGTAATTTTGAGCACCAAAGACCCTGGAGTAAAATTTCAAATGATTAACACTAAACTCATTACTCCAAACTCTAAACACATTAAACTACAAAAAGAGTATAGCATCTATCTCTCCATCTCAATAAATATACTTTATGATACAATAACTGTTATAAACCTTAACTACTGGTCTACCCAACACATTTCTGTGTGTTCCCTACATCTCCCATATTAAAATATTATATTTTATGTGACCACACTACATTTAATATATGTTGCACAAAGGCCAGTCTCCAAAGTTATTTTAACAGGCAATTTTTGTTTTGATAAATATGAAATTTCCTCTCTATCCAATAAATAATGAGGTATGAATTTTTGATAAAGGTCCTTTCTGATGAATGAACATAGTGGACACAAATGCATTAAATTCTACTAAAATTCTAACAGTTATAGTTTCTATGTATTTTGATGAATATGTTAATAATGTGGATGCCTTAACAAATACAATTTTTAAAAGTCTGTGCGTTAATGGGAAATATAATAAATCTTTATACATTTTGGTCTACTTTTACTGCCATTGTTCCTTTGTTATACATATTATTTGTGACACAGGCTTAAATTTTGAACTAAAATAAGATGTGTGCATAACAGAAATCAAATGAAAGGAACTAGTCTCTAGAGAAATATGCAATCCTTTTGTAGAACCTAGCTTTAATGCAGACCAGTACTTAACATATTCACAACTTATAACGTATGAAATGGATGTATGTTGAAACAAAATATCAGCCAGATCTATTCTCCTTACCATGTTTATTTTATGACTACTTTCTTTTGAAATAGAGCAGGGATATAGTAATATGCACGCAGACTAAATAGGTTGTGCTTTCTTGAGCAATAATCCCACACAAGTACAAGGCAGAAACACTGTGTTTTTCCAATATAATCCAGCAAGGGCAAATGACAGGCTTACCTGATGGCTGATATCTTTTATAGTACAGCTGTGACAGATTTTATGCATCACAAATAATGATCAAACATTTTTCTGGAGCCCTTCTGTCATGGAATGTGGCCCCATGCCCCATGTTTGCCTTTACATTAGGCTGTAATACACCTAAACTCTAAATTATGTATCTGTTACCAACTGGTGACTATTCTGTAATCAGAATGTATTTAGGAACAGTGTAAAATTTTTATTTTGCATTATTTTTAATAATTTGTTTTATTTAGTAAATGATAATGATTGCATGGAATATATTTAAGACTAATAGTGCACATACTTGGTAAAAATACCAGTGTAGGTAATTAAATAATTTTAAATTGACCATGTGTTTATATTTTGGAAAATAAAATGAAACACAGCTTATTAAAAGTTGGATGTTTGAGGATTTTGGGCTATAGTGCTTAGCAATATATTAAGGACTCACTTATAAAATTATGTTGATATATTTCATTCAAAACTTCTTTAGTAATTAAAATATCCTCAGTTCTCCACTATGTTATAGATGTTTAAATCAAGGTCCAAACATAGTTTTAACATCTAATGCAGTATATTGTCAAGAGTGAGGACAGTGGTCTTTTTGCTTGGTCACCCAGCTGGTTCCCAACACAGCCTTCTAGTGTCATTTGAGAAGTCTAAGGTATGCAATACCATGGACTGTAAAAGTGACACCAAGCTGTGCGGAGCTTTGACAGTCTTGAGGGAAGGGATGCCACCCAGAAGAACTTTGACAGCCTTGAGAAGTGGGCCTGTGTGAACCTCATGAAGTCCAACAAGGCCAAGTGCAAGGTCCTGCACATGCGTCAGGGCAATCCCAAGCAGAAATAAAGGCTGGGTGGCAAATGGATTGAGAGGAGCCCTGAAGAGAAGGATTTGGGGATGTTGGTTGGTTGATGAGAAGCTCAACATGACCTGGCAATGTATGTTTGCAGCCGAGAAAGCCAACCCTATCCTGTGCTGCATCAAAATAAGCATGACCAGCAGGTTGAGGGAGGTGATTCTGCCCCTCTACTCTGCTCTGGTGAGACCTCACCGGGAGTCCTGCGTCCAGCTCTGTGACGCCCAACGTAACAAGGGCATGGACCTGTTGGAGCGAGTCCAGAGGAGGCCACAAAGATGATCAGGGGGCTGGAAAACCTCTCCTATGAGGACAGGCTGAGAGAGTTGGGGCTGTTCAGCCTGGAGAAGAGAAGGCTCCAGGGACACCCTATAGCAACAGTCCAGTACCAAAAGTGGGCCTACAAGAAAGCTGGAGAGGGACTTTTTAGCAGGGCATGTGGTGACAGCAGAAGGGGGAATGGCTTTAAGCTGAGAGAGGGTAAATTTAGATACAAGGAAGAACCTGGTCTAGCAGAAGGTGTCCCTGCCCATGGCAGGGGATTTGGGACTACATGATCTTTAAGGCCCCTTCCAACCCAAACC
>NW_010548954.1:0-30541 GCF_000687285.1 Phaethon lepturus
CAGCCGAGCTCTTCTGGGCCTTGGGAGCCGGGGCCATCCGGAGGGAGGCGGGGGAGATCCCGGGGTGACTCGCCTGGGCGACCCCCAGCAGGAGCCAAGGGGCAGCGGGGTGGGTCCCTGGGCCGCTGTCACCAGCAGGGCCGCCGGAGCCCGGGGCTGTGTGGTGGCCGCAGGCCCCGGCTGCTCTTGTATGCTCTTGAGTTTTGTTTTGTTCTTTGCTGAAAATTAATATTCTGGAGCAAGAGAAAAGAGAGAACTGTTAAAAGTGGAGTTTATGGGCGAAACAAAAATCTCTGCAGCAGGAAGACCTGTAAGCACAGAGTTAGTTTGGGTTTGTGAGTAGCACGTCCCCGGTGGGTTTCCCTACTTCTTATCCAGTCTCCCTTGGCCATTTCTGTTGCCTGTGCTGATTATTTTCCATGGACACGTGCCCGTGAAATGGAGGAGCTGTGCGAAATGTAGAATATATGTTTTTAAGAATAAGAACTGCCTTGCGAGGAGAGAACGAAACCCTGCTACCTTCTTCCATTTTCAAATGAAGACTGAATCCTTCTCAGAAGATTTGCTTTAGTTAAATGCTAATTATGATTATAGTGCAGGACTGATGAGGCGGAAATGGTTATTACTAGGAGAACATGGTAGGCATTTCTTAAAATCTGTGTCTGTTGTGGGCTTTTTTCTAAAAGTAATGTCCTTGCGCTGCAGTGAGTTCAGCATAGGTCAAACTTCAGATATAGAAAATGTACATGGAGATTTTAAATTCAGTGGAGTCCTCATCTGCAACTGTAAACAAAAACAAGAGGGTGGTTTGCAAATCAACAAATAAGGAGCCTGAACACAACATGTATTTCTAATTGAGCTATATCTATTTTAACAGTATCAGTGTTGTTCTCCCCATAACAGAGCATATTTTTCCTTGAGGGGCTCTTGAAGAAATCGTGGTGAAACCATGGATGGTAAGAGGGAAAGTACTCTTTTACTTTCAGTAGGAGAGTTGTTTTCTGTCTAATACATTAGGTTTAAAAAAAAAAAAAAAGGAAAAAAGAACGGTTTTCTATTCAGAAAGCTTGGTAAACATTTTAGCAAGGGAAGATAATGTTGCACTGACTTCAGTTGAAGAGACCTTTGAGTTGCCCTTTGCCTTCATTGTTGTCACCCTTCTGTGAGGCTGCTCTGACCCCTGGTTTTGTGTTTTCTTGAGCAGCAAAAGCTAAATATATTTCTTATTTCATTCTGAATTTCAGTTCTGCTCTGTCTGCCACATCCCTCTCTCTGTACTTTCCTTATTCCATTATTTGTACCTTTGATGCATGTTTCTTTGCTCTATTCTCTTCCTTGAGCAAAGCATATGTGGGAATATGCTTTCTTGCCTGCCTTGCATTTTCCTTTTCAGCTTCTGTTGGCAAAAGCCGTGTGAGTCTCTCTGTAGAGCTCCTGGCTACACCTTTACAGGTCTCAGGGCTTTTCTTTGTAACAGCAGCTATTGTACAAGCAGCTGCATAGGAGGAAAAGCCAGTGCTAAGTGGCCTGCCAGTTTTCTGCTGACCAGCCAGCCTAGGTTGCAAGCTGAGTGTGTCTGCAACCACGTTTCCATCTGACTAGACAACAGGAAGCTGTTCTATCTTCCTTTAGCCAAAGCTGAAGTAGTTTTTTAAAAATACCACTTGCTGCTCTGATTTAGTTTCAGTTATCATTAGCTTGTGATTAGAGTATCGTGGATGGTATCTTTCTTCTAACTGGATGGAAATAACTCTGAGTTTAATTTTTGCCTTAGCTGATGATGACTTGGATCTGTTGGCCTCCCTCCTGGAAGAAAGTGAGGCAACTGAGGAGAGGAATTCTCCTGAGGAGGAAGACGCCCCAGAGGATGAGAGGGGAGAACCAGATGAATATGATGAGCTCTTTGATGCAGAAGATGATGCGTCCTACACTGAGGAGGTCGATGCTGAGGACAGCATGATTGATGAACAGAAGGAGAACCTGGCTACGCTGTTTGGAGATGTGGATGACCTGCTGGAAGAGGAGGCGGCAGAAGAAACTGTCCCCACTTCAGCTCCCAGCCAGGCAAAAGAGAAAACCAACCAAGAACTGCAAGGTTTTTGTAACAGCATCTTTTATTTGACTTGTCATATATAACTTGTCTCTAGAGAGCTAATGGGCAGAAGGTAGGGCCTTCTGCTTCTCACTTTAGGATGGTGCCCAGAAGGGGAATACAGAAAGTCCTTGTGAAAGTTTCTAAGTCTGGTGTTCAGTGGCCAAACTCACCAGACCTGTTTTTCCAAAAGACAGACAGGACTGAAGTAAGCCAGGGAGACTAAACTATCTCTGGTGAGCAGGACAGAGAAGGTTGCCTATGTACTTGTGCCTTGTCTGATGAAGAACAATGTTACTTCAGCCTTCAGGGCTGTCATCCTGCCATCTTTCACCAGCACAGCAATCACTTCCCCCTCAGGACTTATTCAGCAGGAGGTTCTGCCATACCAGTCAGTGTGGAAGCAGAGCTGTCCACTGAGCCTTCCTGTGTCCAGACCACATATTTGGTTGTATTGTAAGCATTTCTTTTTTAGTAAGGAGTGCAATCATCAGCCATTTAAGTTGTCTTACATTCAGTAGGAAAGAAATATGCAACATGGCAAGGAACATATCATGGTCAAGTAAGATATGAGAGAAGTCAACTCCAGGCTGTTACGGAAAAGTGTCCCTTCACTGTGAGCTATGTAGACTCAAGTAAAGCTGTATTGTGGCTCAAGTGTTTGTTCTTGAAGTTCCTATGATGCGGTAAAACTGCTAGACTTCCAGGGATCTCATAAATCCCTGTTTGCAATGGTTACCCGCTGTCTTCATTATTATCCTTTTTCTTCTCTCTTTCCTAGCTGAGCTGAGAAAATTGCAAGAACAGATGAAGACATTACAGGAGCAGTTGCAAAAGACTGCTATTGGGCAGCAATCCAGCTCAGGCCCTGAGAAGAAAACCCCTGGTAATGAGACTAATTATATGGGTTTCTGATTTGTTGGCCTACCAACATGCAATTTATAGGCAAGGCTCCAGATAATCCTACAGTGGGCACTGAGTAGCAAAGAGGAATGGTGGTCTGGTGTTTCCTGCAGCTACAGACTAAATCAACAAGCTACAGTTTTGGTATCTGTATCATGGGCTGATTCTATATGGGGCAGCTTTCATGACTGAAGTGCTCCAGGGTCTTCTGCTGGAAGTATACCTTCTTACTGGCTGATTTTGGTACACCCAGAAAATACAGCTGATTGTTGCTGTAGCACACTGGGTGTAGTAATGAAACAACATGGGAAAATTGAAAAACAAAGGGATGTTCCTACTTTCCCCAGCTTTGTGCTTTCAGTGACATCCAGAGTTTTAGGTCATTATGAGGAAGAATCATTGGGGCTTTTCCAGCTGTTGCATTTCAGATGTGGACAACTTAGGTGAAGGGTTTCTATGTGGGACCCTGACCTGGGCTTGTTATTCAGAGAATTACTTCGGTTGGAGCTGTTCTTAGAGTCCAGATCCTGAGAGCTCAAAAATACCTTTTTGTTTTCTTGGCCAGGTAAATCTCCCTGTCCACCCTTAAAGGAAAGGAAAGTTCAGAAGCTGCAAGAGTCACCATGTTTCTCAGCCCAGCTGGGCAATCCTTTACCACCAGCCAAACGAGGAATCCAGAAATCAAAGGCATCCTCAGCAGGTACTGTTCTCAGTCTCCCTTTCACTGAAACACACTGGACTTTTGTAGAAAGCCTGTCTAGTTCACAGCAGCAGTGTAGACACATCCAGGTTAGTTTTACGCTAGTCAGTGCACCAGTAGCAGCCTGGTCACAGTGGAACAGAGCTCACTACGGAGTTAATTATTGCATTCTTTGCAATGGATGCTATGCTCTGTGCTACTGCGGTTAACTTTGACACTGACAGCAGTCTGGCTTGCATCTGTGTGTCCTTCAGTTTAGCTTGCCTGGAAGATGAAAGCTGTTCTGGGAAGCTCCTTACCAGGCAGAACTCATTGCTTGAGTTAACATGTGACTGATCTGGAGCTGTCAGTTAGTTCCCAGCTGACTGGGAGACTGGTTCAGTACAAATAAGACAGTTTTACACCTTTTTCCTAAGTGTGTTATATTAAACTCCTGTCGGGTCAGGTGTAAGTTAGTGTTATTTTTATTTAGAAGTTTTCTTTCATTATCAAGATTTTTTTTTCTTGCCTTTTTTCCCTGCTAAAGAGAACAAGACTCTTCCTCCACGGCAAGTCCTCAGTCTGGCGTTCCAGCCTCTCAAGTCCGCTGCAGGGAACACACCCAGTAAGGTGACCAGAGAGAAGACTCCTCACATGCCTACGTGCTTCAGTGCAACAACTCAGCCAGTGTCTGTGGAAACCTTCTCAGGACTCAGATTAAGGTCAGCAGCCCAGCACTGAGCTCTGTCTGGGGACATCACCTTCCAGTAATGGGAGAGAAAAAGCAGTTAGTCCAACGTCCTGTGATGCTAGTTATACAAGTGGTGTGTGAAGGACTGGATTTCTGATTTGTTGTATATACATCGTTTAACCGTGTCAGATTAGTTAATTGTCATTAGGGGATGTGACACAAAGCCACAGCATTGGCTGGCTGGTCAGTAAATAGGTGACTGACTTTTGGCTTAGTACCATTTTTCTAATATTATTTTCACCTTTGCTCTTTTCTCACAAAAAAAGCTATCATTTTATGAGTGCTGCCTTCCCTGGGCTGTCTTCAGTGGTGGAGGAGGGAAGCAGTGGGCGTGTGCAAAGCCCAACTGTCCTCCAGTTGAGCAGATTTTGCTCCATACTGAGAAGCCTCGGCAGCTACTCGCGATCCCCGTACTCGATGTGGCCACAAGAGGTCTCTGAATACTCACGGTGTCATTCCTCACCAGAAACCATGCTGGATTTCCAAACCGTGCTCAGTCAGTCGTACTCAGTCATTCCTGAAATGAGCAGAATTAATGCAGGCTCGGGGCTAAGTTGCAGTGCAGCTATTTGGACAAAAACCAGCATGATGAGTAGCTTTCTGATATTTGTACAGTGTCCTGAGGGGTTTTGTTTCAAGTGAACTTGGCATGAAATAAGGCACAGAGGCATTTTGCAGAGACATAGTCTCCCCAGGAGAATGCTGGATGGTTTTGCTTGTCTCTGTCCATTTATGCCAATGGATGTGTTCTCTTTTACATGCTTTTGCTTGATCTAGAAAACCCCGGGTTTCATCGGCTGAAATGGACAGGAAGATGGCTAACCGGAAGCTCATCCGACTGTCCCAGCTGAAGAGCAAGCTTGCTGCAGAAAATCTGGAGGAAATAGACTGGGTAACATTTGGAGTCATAGTGAAGAAGGTCACTCCTCAGAGCGCAAATAATGTAAGTAACTTTGTTGTATCCCTTGCTCAGTCCAAGTGACATGCTGGTCTTCTTTCCTGAGAAACTAGTTAGGTTTTCAACTTAAATCAGCCAGGTCCATGTAGTTCATGAAAAGCTACTATGTTAAAGATCTTGTCTTCTCTGGTTTCATGCAGAAATGCTGCTTTTAGTCCTCAGGGTAAGTCCTTAGCTTGTCTGGTGCAAGTGTCCCAGAGACTAAGGTAAGAAATGTAGCCATGGCATAAATCTGTCTAAATCTGTTAATCCATTGTTACATGTTAAATGCCAGTGTGGAAAAAAGAACTGTGACTCTCAGTCTTCCTAGTCAGCCCTCTTGTTTTAAATGTGCCACCACATTCTGCTTCCATCATTTCCCTAGAGGTCATTCTGTCCTATATGGTGTACACAGAATCATAGAACCGTTGGGCTGGAAGGGACCTTTAAAGGCCATCTAGTCCAACCCCCCTGCCATGAGCAGGGACATCTGCAACTAGAGCAGGTTGCTCAGAGCCCCATCCAACCTGACCTGGGATGTTTCCAGGGGTGGGGCATCTACCACCTCTCTGGGCAACCTGTGCCAGGGTTTCACCACCCTCAACATGACAAATTTCTTACGTCCTCTAGAAAGTCATTGATGAAACAGAGATCTGGATATGCCTTGGTTTTATTTGTTCAGTGGGGTAAAAACATTTTTATTCAGCCAGCAAGAGTGCTGTCCAGCTTTAATATCAGGAAGATCGGTGATAGCAGTTATTGTTTTGCCATTTTGGCCTTTAAGAATCCCAGAAATGGCTGCAGATATTTTATTTAACCTCTACTAAGGTTACAAATCATGCTTTTCTGAATCAGGGAAACCCAGGGAAAAAACAAATCAGAATAACTCTTTAAAAGCAACAGCAAGAGGGGATGCAGTCAGTGTCCCCATGCTGAGAGCTGAAAGGAAAAAAATATCTGTTCCAGGGCAGAACTTTCAGTATCTGGCGGCTGAACGACCTACGGGATCTCAATCAGTGTGTCTCACTCTTCTTGTTTGGTGATGTCCACAAAGAGCACTGGAAGACAGATCAAGGCACGGTCATCGGGCTGCTCAATGCTAATCCTATGAAACCTAAGGAAGGCTCAGATGAGGTGAGAGGATTTTTCACTTGCCCATCAGCTGCAGATAAAAACTCATAGCTGAACCTTTTCATATCTGCTTGAGATTTAGCTTTGTAACACATGTTAAGGCTGAAATTACAGCAGTCTGCCTAAACAGTTTGAATTGCATTCAGTTATTTGCGTGGTGTGTATTTGCTCCTGGCCTTCTGGAAGACTGAACTTCAAGAAGTCCTATTAAGCTTCTAAAACCGGAGTTTATTCAAGTGTTTAATCTGTTCTCGGTAGCAGTTGGCTCTTCCACAGATGTAGGGTGTGCTATTTCATTTCAGTTTATTCAGCTACTTCAGTGTAATGCCTGTTTCAGCCAAGAGGTCTCTAAAAGCTGAAAAAGGTGGGGAAGCTCATTTCTCCCTTCTAATTTAAGCGTGAGATGTGATTGTAAAATGTTTCCTGGCTCCAAAATCATAACTGAGAAGAAGCAATATTTGATTTATTAAACAAACGAAGTATTATGTATAGTAAGTTGATACATAGTATTTCACTTGTTTAATCAATTACTTATAAATGCAGAACAAGATTAATTACTTTTCTTTATGTAGCAAAACATTTAAGGTGGCTTCATTTTTCTAATAAATTATTTTTTTTAATATCTTTTTAATTACACTGGAATGCAAACCGTTTTTACTGACTTCTGTCAAGGGGAATTGCAATCTAGTAGCTGGTGATGTGTTCTGCATTTTAAATTCTCCAAATGGAAAAATTAAGAATCTCATTAATTGTCTATTAAGCTATATAATCGCTTAAATTAACATGAATAAGCAGTAGAAAGTCCTACTGGTGAGTCAAAAGGCATACCAGATTTAGTGTAAGGGCTGTATTTAACTGTTAAGAGTGGTTCTTCTTAGCTAGAATGTACACATTTGGAACTACATTAAAACTGACTTCTCAATGTATTTCTTACCTACAAACACAATTCCTAGTATCTTTGGTTATGTGAAGTAGACACACTTTTTTTTTTTTTTTTTTTTTTTAACCACAGGAGTCAGTTTTGATTGTGCCTGGACATATGGAGAGGGACAGAGAGCTCTGAGCCCATCTCCTCTTCCATCCACTGCCGAATATTGTGGCCGTGGTGGCGTCAGAGCCAAGCAGTTGTACAGAACCATCATTAATAGCACAGTTAGATCTGTCTTTGCTGGCCCTTGGCTTCCTGAGGCTCTGAACATAGAAATGCAACATCTTTCCTCTCTTTGTGAGAAAGAAATTAACTTTTTTCTTTTTAACTGAGTGTTTTCTCAATTTGAACAGGATATGTGGCTTTCTTAAACTAGACCTGCATTTTAAAACTGCATTGTTAATACCAGAGGTACCAAACTGGACCAAAGCCAAACTAGTGGTATCTAGAGAGAAGCCCATCCAGTCCTCCTGAAAGCATGTTCCGATTTCTTTCTAGGTGTGTTTGTCTGTTGACCATCCCCAGAAGATCCTCCTCATGGGTGAAGCTCTGGACATGGGCACCTGCAAAGCCAGGAAGAAGAACGGTGATCCTTGCGCACAGATCGTGAACCTGGTCTGTATCTCAGTAGTTAGGACATCCTTAAGGCGTTGGTAAAAATCTGGGTGCTGGTTTTGTACTGATGCTCCGACTCTGACTTGTTTCTGGATCTTGACTTGCAACTAACTGAAGTGGGTGGAGAAACAGAAATGAAACCCAGAGGAGGAGCTGCTGTGGTGGCACTGTAGCAGCAGCACGGTAGTTCCCTAAATGCAAAGCCGGTGCTGCAGTGAAAAGAGATGGTCTTGACCCATTACTGTCACCATTGCCACACCCTTTCACTCTCCTTTGTGCCGCTGCAAGCTTCTATGCACTGCGCTAAAGAACTTATCCAAGGTAAAACAATAGGAGGTTTTTCTTGGGAATGTTTTTGGGTTTTGGAGATCATTTTAACCCAATGAGTTCCCTGGTCCAGCATGCCTGCAAGCTGCCAGAAAGTTTATACCTGAATGTGGGGCACTAGAGATGAAAGGAAAAAGGTGTTTGGGATTCTCCTTTTAGGGACAGTACTGATTTGTACTAGTTTAAAGGACTTGTGGATTATGTCACTTCACTATGGCTATAGTGATGTTATGATACCTGAAAGGAACCTTGTCTAAGTTGGAAGGGTTATAGTTGGTAGGGTAGCAGTTAGAAGGAAGAGAGAAAATGAAGGAATGATGACCTGGGGAGGAACTCAAAGTGTGTGGAGTGGAGGAAGACAAATACAGAAGGTACTTGTAGCAAAACAAGGCTGTGATTGCAGACCTACTCCAGGAGGTGGCTCTGCACAGGGCTCTCAATGTCAGACGTTCCAGTGCCACCTGGAACAGACCATAGATGGAGGCTGTCTGGCAGAAGAACCTCATGAAGGAATTTGCTGTCTGATGTTAAAGGACACCCTGAGTGAGTGTATTTATGGCACTGCTGTCTCTGACTGGCAGGCTCACTATCTTCAGTTCTAAACCCTCAGATTGACACTGAAAACTGATGAATTAATTTGAAATGAGTGCATGAAATACCTTGCTCCAGTGTTAGTTTTCCTTTGTGTTCATACCAGTAAGAAAATTGTGTGCAGTTCAGAGTCAAGAGTACAGAATGTGAGCAAGAGGACCTGGGACATGAGGTGACTTGGGCCAAGGAATGGCCTTAAAATTCCTGGGATGAAGGAAGTTGACACACAGTTTTTTTTTCCAGTGATTAGTTTGGGCAATTTTAGTTTTATTTTTCATTGCTGGAATGTGGGCATATGTTTGCTGAGTTGGTCAAATGCTGGAGTACTACAATAGAGATGTTACTTCAATTTAGCCATAGAAGGATGCGTGTAGGTGAGGGGAGTGAAGTAAATTATAATCGCTCGTGTTCTGCAACAGGCTTCTCTCGTTTCTTTTCAGAACGACTGTGAATATTGTCAGTATCATATACAATCCCAGTACAAGAAGCTCAGCTCGAAGCGGGCAGATCTGCAGTCCACCTTCTCTGGTGGCCGCATTCCCAAAAAAGTTGGTCGGAAAAATCCCAGTTTGAAGGAGAGGCTGTGTCAGGATGGATTTTACTATGGAGGTGTCTCTTCAGCAGCATATGCAGCCTCAGTGTAAGATAAACCACTTATTTTCCTTACTTTTGAACTGAAGTTCCATCCCATATACAAGTGAGCCTGAAGCTATCTCTAGGGGGGTCTATTTAGTTATAGATCCCTTTGACATAACTACATTCACCAAATAGGAATAAATGCCCCCCGTTTGGTGTAATCCTGGCTTCATGGGATGCTGTTTGATAGGAAAATTTTAATGGTCAATGCTAAGACGTGGTAAGGGGTGTTTTTACCTCTAAATTAATACTGTGTTGTGAAGCCAGGCAGCACTGTGTTTCAGTAGATTAAATTAACTTTTTCATGAGATCCCAAGCATTTGAGTCTGAGATGAGTATTTTTCAGTGCCATTCCCTTACTGTATTTTGTTATGGCTCATTGGATTTAATCCCAGGTTCAGTGTCAGTGTATTCTGTATTTCCTCCTCCTTTCTTCCTTGACTGAAATGATAGAGTATCACCATGTGTTAATAAAATGACAGTAGTACACCCTGCGTATTGTTATGCAACCAAGGTCAGTAATCAGTATGTGTCTCATAACTAACACGGAGGGGTCAGGTCCTTCATCCAAATCCCATTGCAGACAGCTGTGGAAAGACTTGAGTCACAGCTGGATCGAGCCCTGTGCTTGCAGACAGCTTTCCTCCTTACCACTGCCCTCTGATAACTGATGTCACTCCACAGTAATGAAGCAATTCCAACCTCCTCTCCATCCCTGGAACTAACTGCGAGCAAGGCTTAGCCATGACCTGTGTTTAGGGTTCTCTCAATGCATAGGAAATATATATCTCAACCCAGGGAGAAATGGGAGATCTAAACATTGTGCTAGCATTTAGATTCAGACACATTTTAGATCCCAAAGACAGATGACAGCAGAGAGGTACCAGTTTGGATTAAACAAAGGGTGGTTGGAATTTTGTTGATGCACTGGGCTAGTGTTCAAGCTCCCGTCCTTGCTCTAAGCGTGGGAAAATTCTGATGTTCTGGTTTTGTTTCCTCTTTCCAGTGCAGCAGCTGCAGTGCCGAAAAGGAAGATTCAAACCACTCTCTCCAATCTGGTTGTGAGGGGAGTTGATGCAATTGTCCAGGAAACCAGGCAGAAAATTGGTACCTATGTAGTCTCTTCGCCCTCCAGATATTTCCAGCTTGATATGTAGATGTGTCCCAGGACCCTGTGACTCACTGAATGAGTCTGGGAATTGGTTTGCCACAGAGATAGCCGTTTGCAGGCTGCTTTCTCAATTGATCAAAACTCCTCTTCCCTCTTGAGATCACAGCTGCAAGGCAAATGTAACTAAGCAACCGTGTAGCTCCATGCATCTTTTTTTCATCAGTGCCCCTGAATTAAGTCTCCTGTTCTGTCTTTGGACAGTGACAGAAGATCTTTGCCAGATTAATGGGAATTGGAAGTTTTTAGAACTTTGAACCAGAGAATTTATTTTATTTGATTAAAATAAATTACTTCTGTCAGTCTTGAAAACTTCCAAGGAATACTAAGTATAAATCAGTCAGGTCTGCAATGCAGGGGACCTCCAGCCTGTTTCTAGTGGTTTTCTTTTGTGATCTTCAAAGCATGTTCCTTCCATAGCCTTTGGGATGTCACCGATCTTCTCTGCCTCCATTTCGTTTCTGTAAAGCACTTAATATTACACCCTCTTTATGCTCAGTTGAGAGTAGATGACAGATTATTCAAACTACATGCTCTAGATGCCACTTAGATGTCTTATTCACATCCTTCAGTTCCCTCAGTTGCCTCCGTTTCAGACAATATAGTGTGTGTCCTGTCTCTAGCCTTTAGCTGTTCTTAATTCTCCATAGATAAAATGTGGTGGCTGCAGGGCTTTTGCGTGTTCTAAAAATGGGAACGGTGGGAGCACCACAGACAGCCAAGGTTGGTGGGGAGCTGACTGTACGATGAAATTGCTGAAGGGGTAGAAATGTCTTTGTGATGTCTTCTGTGAGGACACAAGGCCTTGCACAACCAAATATAGCATAGAAGTTGGCCTTGCTTTGCGGGGGGTGATCACTCAGGTGACCTGCAGGGGTTTATTCCTCTGACCTAGACTATTCTACATCTCTAAAGCCAGGCCTGCTTCCCTTACTGGCTCCAAATCTGTTGTATTTCTGCCTCTTCCGTTCCAGTTGCAGCAAAGAGACCCATGCAGTGTTCTGAGGAATTCAAGGAACTGCTGGCACAGCCAACCTTTGGAGCACGCAACCTCTGCAAACACTGGACCAAAGCAGGTATTATTGTCCTTTTGCCTGAAGGAAAACCCACTCCTGAAAACACTCAAGCTCCTTCTGAGCAAACATTAGTGGCTTTTTATTTTGTTTTGGATTTTCCCCAGATGTTGAAAAGAAGCAAGGGGCCAATTTCCAGTCTGTCTCTGCTTCAGCACTGCTCAAGCAACAGAAACAGAAATTGCTGGAGGCCAGAAAAAAGCGATCTGAAGAGATTCAGAGGCGGTAATACATCCTGACTTTCAGAGGAAGGGTTCTGTTATTGTGGCCCTAAGTATAACTGTGGAGGTGTTTTGCTGTTTTAATAAAATTAAATAGAAATATCCCTGTATTCAGTGCAGAACCAAATGCTCCAGCACAGTGCCCAGCAACTGGAAGGCATGATGGGAAGAGACTGATTAGAGTAGGAAACTCGGGTTCCTGGTTCTCTTTGTGGCTGGCTTGCAGGGTTCTTTTGAACTTTAACATTTGGCAAGTGTTTTGTGCGTATCTTGTTAACAAACCTAAGAACCACCTCATTAGGGCCACCTTGGGTGAGACTGAGATTGGCACAGCCAAGCAGCCTCAAAAGGCTCAACAGGAGCCAAAACAGAACCTGAAGGAGAATGATAAGACTAGGCACAATCATGATGGTATTTCCCCCAAATACTCTTCCAGCCTACAACTGTGTATTTCAGGGTGTTTCCAAGCTGAAGGTGGTGTCTGTTACAGTATCTCTGAAGGGATTTTTTTTCCTCATGAACCTGTGCAACCTCCAGTGTGACCTGTGTAAACCTAAACATTTATGTGACTCCTGTGACAAGGAGTCCTACTGCTTAACTACCTGTTCTGCAGAGAAGCCCATTTTTCCAAGTGCTTTCAGTTCCCACTTTCCAGCTTCATTTGCTGCTTCTTCCTGATCTTAGTTTTGAAAGCAATTGGTTGTTCACTCCTGGTGACTTCAAGTCACTCTTGATTTCACTGACCTGGTGTGTTCTTTACCAGTCTTGTTTTATGCTCCTGAATGCCTAAATTGCTGCATGTTTTTCTAGCGATAAAAGGCCAGTTAATGAGAAATCACAGTCTACATCCCTTCTATTCCTATCTGTTTCTCAAACAGTTCTGTCTCTCTGGCTTGTGTCCTTATTTCAATGGATTGTTCTTGTCTTACAAGGTTTCTGCAGAACACAAGTAAAGCTGGCAGCCCTGCTCTCCCGTCCTCCTCCAGACAATCCTCACTTCATTCCCCAGTGCCTGGGGCAGAGTTTCCCAAAGCTGCAAAAATGTCAGTTCCTCAGAGGCCCAGGCTGGGCACAGGCTTCTCAGAAGGAGAAGATATCCTCTTCTTTGATGGGTCTCCACCTCCCACACCAAAGCTAGACAGCTTGGCAGAAGCCAAAAAGGTAACAGCTCTTTGAATCTTTTAAGTATTAAGAAGGGGACGTTAAGGGAAGTGTGGTTTGTGGTAGTAGAGGAGTCTTTGATAAGATTAGGCCAGCTCAGTTCTGATGCTGGTGAAGTTTCTGGTTTGTGGGGTCAGACTGGCCTATATTACAGTACAGAAGAAACCTGCAGTTCCTGACAGCTGTAAGTACCAAGGTCCGTGCTACCACCTTGCCTCTAGTCAACCTCCAGACCAGCGGAACAGCTGCTAAAGAGGGGCCTGTATGTGTGACATTTAACCACAGGAGCTGGTGTCCCTTGCTTGTTCATAATCCACCTGAATTGGTCAGAATTGAGTTGTTACGATCTGTCTCGTGTGTGATGCTTATGAGCCCACTCTTGATTTTCTCTGAAGGCAAGCATCACTGAAGCTGCTGACACAACTGGCAATTTCAGTAAATGCTAATTGGGCATGGACAGGGGACAGAGCAGCCTCTTGGGATGAGACTGGGGAAAAGCAGATGGGGAGATAGGACATCTCATTTAAGTCATGGACCTGATGCTAAGCTTTTTGGTGAAGAAACACTTCTTTATGCATGCTGGCAGCTTCTCTGGGTAGAACTGACTCTGTTCTTCATGACCTGACATAGTCTGTCCAGCCGCTGGGCAACCTATGCCTTTGGAGAGCAGTTTGGAGTAGCCATGTGGCTGTCCTACTCTGTTCTTCACACAGGTGGGACAGAGCTTCTCTGTCCACCAGTGGCTGCTCTTTTGTTTTGGTTGTTTGGGACACCTTAATGCACCAGGTTGTGGATAGGTCCTGGGCCAGGATGGGAGGGGCTGAAGTGATTTTTACAGAAGAAAGGAGAGCAAAGCCTGTTGCTATTGATTGTTTCATGAGCATCGAAACCCTTAAGTGCTGGGAAGGGGCAGGGGATTTGTGCTGAAAATCCCTGGAGTGCTAAACTGTGCATGTTTGTTCTTTGGCATTGCTAGTGCCAGGTATTGTGGGTGTTTTCTGTCTGCCAGGTAAGCAACAGGAAAATAAACTGGTTTAGCCATGTTGTGCCATGGGTTTGGACAAGTTTGGTGTCTAGCCAGAACAGACTGCATCTTCCCTTGGCATAAATCTGTTCCCATATTTGTCAAAGAACCTTTTCTGTTCCAGCAAGGGTGAAGGAGTCTTAACATTTTTGGGAGTATGGAAAGGAATAGTTGTGCGCGGTTTTCTATTAGTTCACAATTATTCCCAATTTATGCAGAAATCTCAAGTGATTTGATTCCTCTGGGAAACAGACTGATTTGTGCAGTTAAAGCACAGCTGCAGAGATATCAAGCCTGGTAACACCCCCAGAGGAGTGATTTTTATGGTTTGGGAAGTCACAAGAGGTTGGGTGATGTGGTAAATTAAATGTACATCAGAGCTGGGAATTTTGTTGGGCCTCTCTTCAGCCAGCTCTATGTTCAGGTCAGTGGATCTTGTCTCGTCTGTTTGACAGACTTTCCTCTGCTACTTCTGGAAGTAGGAACATGGGATCCAGACTTGTCACCAACACATTCACTGCTCTTTCCTGTTTTCTAGCTGGCTGCAATACACCGACTACGAGCAAAAGGCCAGATTCTTGCTAAAACTGACCCGAACAGTGTCAAGAGAAAAAGAGCTGATGTTGATGATGTCCTAGAAATTGTTGAACGAGTTGAGAAAAATGTTGCTCAGACACAAGGTACAGAAGCAGAGAATGGTATGTAATGTTAGCTTCTCAAATAGAAAAAAATACGCTTATGTCCTGATTAACAGAGCACTAGTTGCTGGGTTAAGGACTTAATTGCTGTGCCAAAGAGAGGCCAAGTTAGGTCTGTTTAGAACTTAAAGGGTTTGTTGCAAATGCTAAAAAATCTCTAACCCCGTGGAAAGTGTGAGATGTAACCTCTGATAGCTCCCTGTCCTCATCTCTGTTCCCTCTCCTATGGTACTTGAGCACCTGCAATACATGGCTGACTTAACCAAGGGAAACCAAGAAATAGTCCCACCTGTGAAGGTATTTGAATTTTCTGTGGGAACTTGAGTTTGCCTGCTGGTGATTTACTGTGTGATCTTGAATTAATTTCTTACTTCCCTTTAAAGCTTCTCCGTCAGTCAGGGAGGCAACGCCACTCTCTCCCCTGGGAGTAACGTGAAAATTCCTAGTACGGTACTTTGAGAGAAGATGCAATGTTATTTAAAAAAATGCTTTTATTTTTTCTGAAGCCATATTTGAACTTGGCGTCATGATCTCCTGAACTATGAAAGGCTGCTGTTTGGCCTGAACATCTGTCTGAGAGACCTGAGACTTCCAAAATCTCCTGCAGCGATCATGCTTAGAGATCACAACCTTGGTCTCTGTAGGACTGAGCCTTTTTGTCTTCCTAGATATGGATGAACTGGAGCCTTCCCAAAAGAAACGACGTGAGCAGCTGGCCTATCTGCAGTCAGAAGAGTTCCAGAAAATCCTGAATGCCAAGTCCAAGCACACAGATGTCCTGAAAGAGGTATGGCCTCAATCCAGCCATGACAGAGGGCTCAGAACTGGGGAGCTGTCTGGACTCCTCATAATGATTTCAGCAAGAAGCAGGCACCTAAACATGTAACAGGCACCAAATTGTCCTGATGGGTAGGGTTCGGGCTTGAGCACACAGGGCACAGTGCCTGCCAGTCAGTATTATTGCCATAGCCATGGTAAGGTCAAGTTGCCATTGGTTTTTTTGCTGTATTCGGAAGAATCAGTGAAGCTTCCCAGTTAGTGGATGATCAAAGAAACTCTTCTGTCTTAAAACCAAATTAGCCATGTGCTTATTTTGTCCCTAATTTCTTGACATCTTGGCCACATAAAGACAGCTGCCACCTTCATCTGGGACCCATGTAGGTTGTGGAGTATGTGAAATGCCAGCAGTTGCCCTGAAGAGCTAAGAGGTTGGGTTTCTTCCATCGGCATTTTTGCTGAGCATGTTCCCAGGCACCTCCAGTGGCATAGGGCTCTTGTTTTGGACACGTTATATTGGTATGAAGTTCTAGTTGTTTTAAGGTCTTCTGAAGAGAAATATTTTGGCTAAGTACAAATTCCATTCATTACATCTGCCTACCTGACCTCTCCCTGCACTGTCCTCGTAGGTATGTGCTTATTTCAGTAGTACATGCTACTGTTGAACCCTCCCACTCATACATCTCAGAGGTGGCTCATTTCAGTGTTGCTGACACACAGCACGTGCACTATATGGATTTTTTTGAAGCAAGAGATATTCGGTGTTTCTCTGGCTCACAGATTGCAGTCTACTTGAAGCATGCCTGGTAGTAATTTTCCCTAAGGCCATTTATGGGCCTTTTTAGGGACATTTTAGGCTTCTCCTATTTGTCTCCCCACAAAACCTTCTTTGTGTGCCCCTACAGGCTGAGGCTGAGCTGCAGGAGCAATACTTTCAGCCCCTGGTGAAAAAGGAAGAAATGGAAGAGAAGATGAGAAGCATTAAAGAAATGAAATGTCGAGTTGTGACATGTAAAACAGTGAGTGAAGGGGAGCCAGCCTGAGAGCAGGGGAGTGGGGCATGGATTGTACAAAGTGGTGCTGGACCATCCTGCAGAGTCCCCATTAGTCACTCTTGGCCATAGTCCTGTGCACGCATCAAATGGAGACAGTTTCATTCCTTGTGACTGTTGCTGAGAGCAGCCCATGCACTAAGTAATGTGAAGACACTGGCGAGGCAGGCTTTATTGCTGTGCTGAACACCTCAACTTGATGTTTATGCCAGTGGGTTCCTGGGGTGTTGGTGTCCTGAAAATATTTATCAGTTTCTTCTGAAGTGCTTTGTACCAGGACCCTCAGTTCCCCGTACTGGATGACAAAATAAGCAAAGTGCCTTGAAAACATAACACTGGATGGGATTCCTCTATCTGCATTTCCAGGGACTTTCCCATGAGGAGGAGGAGTGGAGCTTTGTTACCATCCTAAACGTGCTGAGAGGAAGGGAGGAGTTAACTCCCATTCCCAGAGTTTTAGCTCCTGCTGGGCTTTCCTATCTGTTTTGGGGCTGCACAGAGGGCCACTGTGTGCCCCATGAGGTGCTGGAAGCAGGGCCACAGGGTGCTGGCAAAGAGGGCAGGATGGCATTAGAAGGAGCAGTGACAAAGCCTGGGGCAATGATCTTTCAGGCCTGGTGGGCTCCTCAGGTTGGGAGAAGACAGAGGTGCTTTCCCGTGGATGTTCAGCCATCACCAACGCACAGAAGAGGTCTCACACACCAGTGAAGCACTCACAGCTCTCTTTCTCCTCCCTGACAGTGTAATTACACCTATTTCAAGCCTCTGGAGACTTGTGTGCAGGATAACCACGACTACCACTGTCATGATGCCATCAAGCGATTTTTCAAATGTCCTTGTGGAAACCGAGCTATTTCCCTGGACAGGCTCCCAAAAAAACCCTGCAGGTAAGAAACGAGCCTTGTGAAACAGTGACTGGGGCTTTTGTACTGTCCATTCACAAGTAATGTGTGGGGAGTTGCATAACCATGTCCTAAAACGGGAACGGTAGCCTTTGTGCTAAAAGCAGTGTGGGAAAGGTGTTGGTCTAGTTTTGGACCCCCTCATGCTGTGTGGCAAACACGCACCACAGTGGTCCTCACCTGCCATCTTCATCTTTCAGTACCTGTGGCCTCTTCAAGTGGGAGCGAGATGGGATGCTAAAGGTAAGTGTGAGCCAGCAGTTTCTGAGCACCTCAGCTCTGTTTGCTTCTCTTTGTACTTTTATCCCACGCTTTGCTTCAGTGCCCTTACAAGCTCCTGGCAAAACCAAGCAGCTCTGCATTTTGTCAGGTACATACAGGTACCTTCAGGCTGTGTTTTAATGGACCTTCTCTTCTTGCTTTCTGATCTTGAAGCTTTGTTTTATTAAACTGTGGGGAATTTGCTTTTGACCAAAGTTGTAAGAGTTCAGAATGTTACGTTTCCTAGAGTGTCTGTCAATATTTAATCAGATAATTTAGCCCTACCACAGCTTGTGTCAAAAAAAATGTTTGGGAGACATCTTGCCACATGTTTAACTTCTTTTCTCTATGGTTCATGTTTCTAGGAGAAAAAGGGTCCGAAGATTGGTGGAGAAACACTTTTACCAAGAGGGGAGGAACAACCAAAATTTCTCAACAGTCTTAAGTGACCTGGAGTTAACTTTTTTCACAACATAAGGATGGATTTCTGCATCTAAACCGCACATTTATTTACTGGAATGCCAAGACGATTCTGGTTTTGCAGATGAATGAGCAGGGGAGTCAATTCCTGATGAGAAGGACATCCACAAAGTCTCCACCAGGCCACTGCATGGATATTAAGCTTTGATCTTTTTAAAATTGACTGAATAAGGCTGTGAAATACACATTCATGCCTGTTCTTTCTTACTAACAACTTGTTTACAAGATTTAACCTAGGAAAAAGACAGCTAGAGAGGAATTTGTACCAAGAAACCCCTATGGATCCCATAATTTATGTTGAATGGCTGATGTAGAATGACCTCACCAGAACTTTAAGTAACAAATCATCATGAACTGGGATGGCCTGTATACTGCATAAGCACTTGTGAAGTTAATACTGCAGTGCGTAAATGCCAGCCTGTCAAGGTTTTTCAGCTGTTGGCCAAAAAGGGATGCAAGAGGGTTGTAGCCGTAGAGAAGTCTTCATTGGCTCCACAATTACTTGCTTTTACCCATAAGAACAGATGTCAAACAGTTTCTGAGTTGTCTCCTTGGCTTATGTGTTCAAAACCCTTCAGTGGCTTTGGCATTGCGAACTAGCAGTGTTCACACTGCAGACTAGCGGGAGCTCTTCTGAAAGCCCTTTTCTTATCACACAGCTTATACTGGCTTCCCAGCACTATCCACACTACAGCACCTTTACAGCTACAAACCTGCAGCTCCTACTTTGAAAAGCATTTTAATGAATCTGGCACCATTTTGTGAGTGGTTCTGAAGAGCTGAGTGATTACATTTAATAGCTTTTTCCCTTTTTCTGTCACTTTAAATTTTCCTGAAATCTCTCCCAGTCATCTGCCATGTCAGCCTTGGCTGTTGGCATATCTGCCTGGGGAGACAGTAACTATCTCAAACCAAGCAGGACGAGATCTCCAAGGGGTGGCTCCTGAGAAAGGCTCTTTTCATACAGGCATTTTTCTGAAAGCACATCTCTGTAGGGATGCCTGTGGCATTTGGCCAGCTTTTCCTGGACCTGATCCTTCTGCTGCCCCTAGCTTGTGTCCAGTAGGATCACAGGGTGTTTTTAAGTGCCTAAAACCACTACTAGTACCTCAGTGATTTCATGAAACTGCCACCAAGAGTCTTGCATGTCCCGGTGGCCTTGTTGATACCTCTTGTTTGCTTGCACAGGGGCTGGAAGATAAATAAGTTGCTTCATTTGAAGCAACTGGACAGGTTTACCTCAGCAGTCTGCAGCTGTCATCTCCCACTGGTGCTTTTGCTGGGCAACTTTGCTCAGCATATTGCATTCATTTCAGTCTTGTGTTGATACCATTTGATGTGTGGGGTGTCACTGGCAGGTGACTGTAAATACGTAACTGTGACATTGCTTGGCCGTGTCTCCTGCTGATTCCTCATTCAGAATAAACACAGTGCGTGATAAACACTCCCTGGGTTTGCATGGTATCATTTCTCTGAGGATGAGTTGCTTGTTCAACATATTCATTTGCCTGAGAGCTTGGTGCTGAATCACCAAAAGGAATTGGGTTGTGGTCCATAACTCCGGCTGCCACTCAGATTTCTCATTCCAACTAACAGGAGTTTCTTGCCTGGAGTCCACCAAACCAGCGGGAAATTCCACATCAGTATCAGCCTTCAGCCAGCACCTTGAAAACTTCAGGCTTTTTCTGGTTCCTGTCCCTTTGGCCAATGGAATGGAGACTTCTGCAGAAATCAAACTGTCAAAGATGGGGCAATGCTTTATCTTCATAGATGCCCCCAGGATTGTGATATATAGGAAAGGTATATGCCTCCTCGGGAGCCAGGGAATGAAAGCGATACTCTCGATTCATCCTTGTATGCAAAAATAGGATGAAGAAACCAAGGCCCATTGCTTTGCTTAAACGCCAGCAATAAAAAAAGAGGGGAGATTGATGTCATGGACTTCATGTGCCTCAGTCTATTTTTGAAGATAATTTTCTTGTGCCAGAGATGGCTCCAGCCCAGCAGAAGCAGGCAGGAGGGGAGCTACCCGCTGCAGCCTGCTGCCACATGAGCGCACAGCCCCAACACCGTGCCAGAGCAGCCTGCGGGGTCTCTGGTCCGTACTGATACGTTTCTACCAATACTCGGAGCAAGAGCAGAGGCAGAGACCCAGGAGAGGCAGCTCGGGCGTGACCTGACAAGCCCAGCTGGATCTACGCCGTTACTGAAGCTGTCCCAATTTTGGGAACATGATACAAAGGCCTCCAACCTCATGACAGAGAAGTTCAATCGCATGCCAGGCTGTGTTGAGACCTGGAGAGCAGCCACTAGGTCCAGGGATGGGAGTCTGCCCTAACACTGCCAGTAGGTATAAGGCATTACAGTGGATTAACATTACAGAAACCTCCACCACTGCTGCTAGCATTGCTGGTGAATCAAGCCAGCGGTGTTGCAGAAGCTGCCATGTATCCTAAATCGTTAAGCAAAATCACACTGGAAATATAATGCTGAATGTGGATTCTCAGAGCCATTATTAAGATTTGCAGAGTAGTAAGCTGATAAATCAACCCTTTCCCCAGCCAGGAAATGCTCACCTGTCCACAAGGTTGTTTCTGCAGCTACGAAGTGCCCTGTGTATATATGAAAACAGGCAGGAAGATATCCAGCTTCTCTCATAATAACCTCCTACAAAATCAGGCTTGGATTTTAGATACATTAAGCATCCTGCCTGTCCTCAGCCCTCAGCTACTGCTGAAATGTTAATTTAAAACACCTCACTCTGCCACAAATTATGTTTCCTTGGATTTTACAAACGCTTTGAGGAAAAATTAAACCTTTACCATTTTCTCCCCCTCACTAGCCAGTTTAGGTTTATTAACTCTCAAGTAAAATCAGCTTAATGAAAACTTAACACCATTTCGCAATAAATGCACGACTAAAGGACCTTCCTTTTTGCCTGTTTTTCATGGCAGAGCCTGTGCAATGGTCTCTTGTGCCATCACATGCAGCTCCCCCATCAAGCTGGGCTCACCCAGCCATTTCACATCATTTTCTTTTTCCCAGCCCACTTGCTGCCTGGCTTTTCTCTCCCCAAATTAAGTATATGTGGGACAGGAGTGCAGGCAAAACTTTTCTCCTGTTCTTTTATTCTCATTTCCTGTGGAAAGCCATGTTGCAGATCCCATTTCATTTTGCCCTGAAAACAGCCCTGCACTGCCCATGTGCGAGAGCCACAAGGTGCAGCTGGGGTCCTCCACTGCTGGCTGAAAAAACAGTGTCCTCGTTTCGGCTGGGATAGAGTTAATTTTCTTCCTTGTAGCTGCTATAGTGCTGTGGTTTGGATTTAGGGTGAGAATAATGTTGGTGACATACTGATGTTTTAGCTGTTGCTGAGCAATGCCTACACCAAGTCCAGGACTGTTCAGCTTCTCATGCTGCCCTGCCACCGAGTAGGCAGGGGTGCACAAGAAGCTGGGAGGGGGCACAAGCTGACCCAGACTGCCCAAAGGGATATTACATACCATATGATGTCATGCTGAACAATAAAACTGGGGGGAATTGGCCAGGTGTTGGTGGCTGCTGCTCGGGGACTGGCTGGGCATCGGTCAGTGGGTGGTGAGCAATTGCATTGTGCATCCCTTGTTTCCTAATCATTGTTATGATTTTCCCTTCCTTTTCTGTCCTATTAAACTGTCTTTATCTCCACCCACGAGTTTTACCTTTTTACTGATTCTTTCCCCCATCTCACTGGGGGGAGTGAGCGAACGGCTGTGTGGTGTTTAGCTGCCTGCCGGGTTAGCCACAACAAACAGCCTGACGATCAGGGCTCTTTTCTATTTATATGACTAACAGTGACTCAAAAACGGCAAAATAACCTTTGTCCATGGTCCCTTGGACAAAAACACAAAACCTGACTTTTAGAATGACAGGCAAATGCAGAGGGAAGGGAAATCCCTTGTGTCTCTGGGGACCTGGCTTCTCCAGGACAATTATTTTCACTATTAAGTTTGTACCTTACTGTTAGATTTCTTTCAGAATTTCCTACCTGCCATGCTGTTTGCTCCTGCCTTTTGCTGGCTGCCTGACAGCTCTCAGCACGGGCAGCCGGACTTGCTGCCGTATCAACATGCCACGCAGTTTCCCCTCCAGCGCAGCATCTTATATTGTGCTTTTCTGTTCTGTCTTCATAGACTTAAAGCCGAGAGAGAAGCAGCTGTGGTTTTGGGTTACCCACGCCACTTGCACAGACAAGGAGCAGGGGAGTAATCAGAGCAAGGAGAAGGGGATATTTTGCATAGGAAAAGGTAATTAATTGCTCACTCTCTCCCCACAGCAGCTAAAGGCTGGAGAACAGACATGTCTGGGCTGGTTGTCCAGGCACAGATAGGGGCTGGGAAAGGCACAGGGGACAGGACACATGTGCAAACACAAAAATAACTGACCTTGGTGCGGGCTGCAGTCCCGACAGGGAGTACTGACCAGGTGAGCGCCTGCATTGTAACCCCAGATAACTCAGCACATGTTGGCTGTGCTGATTTTAGGAGAGGACACGTGACAGGTGACACTGAACATAAATGAGCATAAAATTAGCAGGTTCCTCCTTCCCTTGCAGAGCTGGAGTAAACAGGGTGAGGAGGTCAAGGGCTGGATGGGAGCCCATCATAAGCAAATCACGGCACCTGGTGCTCCTGTATCTGAGCTCATCCCATACACCAGCAGCATGGAAGTAATTACATGGGCTCTTAATTACCTTTCTAAATTAAGGCCTTGGTTAGTTGCTAGCACATGCCAAGACTTGTATGCCCTGTGTATTAAACCTACCTAATGCTGTCAGTCTGGTTTCATTCCGGGCCCTGGAGATCCTGGTGATCAAGTACTCGAACACCCTGGCTAGATTCAGTGAGTTATGTAAATCCATCCCAAAAATCGGGTTTTCAGCCTAGAAAATGGCTTGGGAACAGCGGCAATAAATGCTGCCCTGCATTTCGGGGGCAGAGGGTGCTGAGGGAAGGTGTGTCCCCCGCAGAGCGCATCACCCTGAGCCCCAGCAGGAGGGGAGCTGGGTATGGGTGCAGAGAGATCTACCCACTCTCTGCAAAATGTTCCGTCCTCTATGTTCCCCTCACCTGTCAGCTTTGAGCGATGACCAGGGGGCAAACACCCAAGGGGAGGATGCAGCAACGATAAAATCAGGGCCAGGTCTGTTTGTACCACGTCCCTGATGCTCAGGTCCCTGAATTTTCCTGCTTACCCTCACACAGCACAACAGGGTAAAGCAACATGGGGAAGATCAGGCCACCAAACCATGGACATGTTAAGTCTTGTAGCATCACTCACAGCCCTGAAACCATGCAGCCTGCCTGATGGTGCAGGTGACCAGATGTTTGCAAGGAGATGATGGGCTTGAAACCTTCCAGTTCGATGCAGGTTGCCTCATACTCCACGGACAAGCCATCTGTCTGCTCTACATGCATGCGCATAGACTGATTGCATGAAACCTCGCTACATGCCTGTTGCATAACAAAAGTGCTTATTAAAAATAAATAAAACCTTTCCATAAATAGCATGCATGCTGTTTTTCCTTATACAAGCTGTCGTTAGGCCTTCAGCTGCAGCTTGTTTTATGTTTCACATAATAAAATTCCTTAGGACAGTTGGCTTTTAATCACAGACACAGCATAACTCAGCTACTGCTGCACCGATACCTCAATTTCTGAAAATTTGGCTATAACAGCCTGGAAGCCAGGATGTGGGCTGGGACCAGGGGAGTCATGCAGTGAGGACATGAAGAGATACTGGCAGGTGGTTTGCCCAAAGCTGTCTCCAAAATGGTTTTGGCATTGCCATATCTGTGAGCAAAGGCTGTAATAAAGTCATGAAGTTTCTGATTGATAGAATTTAAAAGTAGAAAAAATGGCCTCAGCTCACGACAAGGAGATTGACTTTAATGTTAGCAAAAAGACTCATAACTGCACTGCAATCTGGTGCCAAGGAAGCACCTACCAGCTCTGGACTTATTAATGTGTCCTGATGATTTTTGGAGAAATTAACGGTGGTAAAGCCAAACTCTCACTGGGCTGGAAGCGTTCGGGAGTGGATGTCCAGCCCCGCACGCCAAAAACTACACCTCAGCAAGCCAAAGCATCGAGCTGAACTGCAGCGGGATTCCCTGGAATAAAGAAGAGCCATCCCTGCGCGGCTCCCCAGTCCTGCAAGCCACACCAGGAGGGCTCAGCGGCAGGAGCACTGGGATTGCTCTCGGTTGCCCTGCACCCAGTCACCCAAACGTCCTGCAAGACAGGCCGGACACAGGCAACTGTTACATGTTTTTTGGGTGACTCTTAGCTGCAGCATCCTGATATTTTTCTCAGACCAAACACCTACATTTCCAGGGTTCACTTCTTTGGTTATTCACCCATGCACCCATCGGCAGAATTTCTGAACTATAGAAATAGTGCAAGACAGCCACCAAACGTGATTTTGCTCTATTTTAATCTTTATTTCAAAAATAAAAATAAAATCCACTTTTTCATCGGCTGTACTAATGAATTCCCATGTGAGCTCATACTGAAACTTGCATGAAACTCTGATTCACTGTGTTTACTTTGCATGGAAAAAGGATGTTAGAAATCTTAAAAACATAGTCGTGCATAGACTCATATTAATAATATTAATTTCATCTAACTATAATAATTTTTATAATTCTATTAAGATTATTAATACCCTTACATTAATAGAGCATCAGCCCAAAAGTATATCAAGAGAGAAATTAGAAAAAATAATCAAGTAAAGCACATCTCTCATCATTGCTTTTCTTTGATTACCTAAAATAACCACAGCAACTCTGTTTTTTGTAGGTCACGTTTTCTTCAAAGTACATCAGCTCTTCAACCTCAGTGCAGCTATTCTGTATTAGTGTAAAATGATTTTGTAATGCAGTATTTGGGTAAGTTTCTTACACAGAGGGCCAAAAGCACATAAATCTGTCTACTCAGAAGCTCGGGTACACATTTTCCATCCTGGTCTTCAGAGGCTACTTTAAAGATTAATCCTTTTTCCTTGCATGATCTTTGCTTGCTTCTTCCAAACACCCTGCATTTAAAAACAAAGAAAAAACAAAAACCAAAAACCTCCAAAAATACTTATTAGAAGCCACCATCTTTTGGGACAGTGTTTCCTGTTTGCATGAGCTTGTCTGTTTGGCCATGTATGCATAAAAATACCCATTAACGTATTCATTGTTTCTTCCAAGTCTCCAATAGAAAAGTACAGACATCACTAAATGAAATAAAAAGCTGCAAATCCCAGTGCACAAACCACACCTGAAATAAGGCAAAAGGCTCAGTGGGTTGGTGTGGTGTGCAGGGAAGGCACCACAGATGGGTACTGAATAAACTCTGTCCTCCTATTCTCGCATGTTCAGAGTCACCTAAACAGCTGCTGGCATAAGTTTGCCCTCGGTGGGCTGATTTACAGAATCACAGAATCATTAGGGTTGGAAAAGACCTCTAAGATCATCAAGTCCAACCATCAACCCACCACCACCATGCCCACTAAACCATGTCCAGAAGTGCCACATCTACATGGATTTTTTAACACCTCCAGGGATGGCGACTCCACCACCTCCCTGGGCAGCCTGTGCCAATGCCTGACCACCCTCTCAGTGAAGAAATTTTTCCTAATATCCAATCTAAACCTCCCCGGGCGCAACTTGAGGCCATTTCCTCTTGTCCTATCGCTAGTTACTTGGGAGAAGAGGCCAACACCCTCGTCGCCACAACCCCCTTTCAGGTAGTTGTAGAGAGCGATAAGGTCTCCCCTCGGCCTCCTCTTCTCCAGACTGAACAACCCCAGTTCCCTCAGCTGCTCCTCATAAGACTTGTTCTCCAGACCCCTCACCAGCTCCGTTGTCCTTCTCTGGACACGCTCCAGCACCTCAACGTCCTTCTTGTAGTGAGGGGCCCAACACTGAACACAGGATTCGAGGTGCAGCCTCACCAGGGCCGAGCACAGGGGTACGGTCACTTCCCTGAAAGATACCAAGGCACGTGGATGAAATTCATTTTGGCAGCTCAGAGGTGGGAATGGCGATGAGCAGAGCTGGAGGAAGAACTTGCAGAGCTCCTCCGCTGCTTTCCAGAGACATGAAGGGGCTGCCTGGAGGCCGAGGGCACTTTTCCAGCACAGACAGCCAGGCAGCAAGAAGCATCCTTACCAGCTGAAAGGCCAAAAATTCTTGCTAGTTACAAGATAAGGTCAGGATTTAGGATTACTGCGAGGTCTGAGGGAGAAGTCACTTTATATTTTGCATGTCCAAATTCAGTCACTTCTTTCTCCAGGTGCTCTTGGATTGTGTTCTTGACATCAATGTAGTAGCACTCGGAGCTGGCAAAGTGACAGCTTATGCTCTGCGGGAGGAGATTGGGCATCACTCACTGCCACACCGGTTACGAATCGCCAGTGGAAAAAAGCTCGTGCATCCCAGATCGTGGACACACACGACCTAAAGCAATACCTTACCTGCTTCATCTCAGATTACCAGCAACCGGAGTGGCAATGGGAGAAGCCAGGGTCAGAGCAGACCTGGGTGCTCAGTAAGGGTGCTTACTCTGCACCCAGACAGTCCCATCAACCCGCTTATTTTGTAATCAGTTCTTAGTTAAGGAGAATTTGATGGTGTTTAGCAGCTAAAACAAATATTAACAGCTGTATCTGGAGGCGGTTTCCTATCTTTCGAAAACCTTGTTTGCTCTGGAGCCATGAATAAGCAGGGGATGGAAGAACACCATGTGTCCCTTCTCCACGACAACGTGAACCCCGGGACTCTTTTTATCATAATCCAGCAGCCCATGGAAAAATTTGATCGGTGGACTGTAGAAACCAAGGAAGGGTGGAAATAATTCAGTAAAATTAGAACACCACAGATTTCTCAGTGTAAAAGAAGAGATACAAAGGTGGTTACTCATTTCCTGAAGGTAGCACATTTAATATACCTGATGAAGAGTCTGCATATTCGCCTACAAGCCTTGCTAATCAATTACAAAGGCTCATTTATAAAGAACCACAATGGTCCACTCTGCTTTCTGGATCATGTTTGCACATCTCACAGACAGCTCAGCTTCCACAGTTGCACCTCATGCACATATATGATAGGACTTTGCTCACTTTCTCTTTCGACCTGCAAACCCCTATGAGAAATTCCCATCTCACAACTAAAATGTTCTTTATTTGCTTTCTGAACTTGAACTCAAACAATTAAGATCTTCTCTCCACTGGAGAGGACAGAGAAGAGCACAAGGGAGCCCCACAAGTGTTGCCTGATGCCACCTCTGGGGTGTCAAGTCCAGCCTCCCACGCCAAGCACAGCCATCACCAACACTGGGCCAGGTCAGGAAGCATCCTTGCTTAGGAGAAAAATACTGCTTGAAACTAAATTTCAGTCAATTGTTTATCATCCAGTTCTCTTCTACAGGAAAATAAACGTGCTTGCCTGGCAGGAACAAATTCAGAGAAGGAGAAAGCGTCTTCAGACTTGGCAACAATAGAGAAAAACAGTTGATCGGTGGGAACAAAGACCAGTTTGTAGCAGACAGCTTCGCAGACACGGACGGTGTTACGGTGTACCCGCCAGCCAAAATGTCCCCACGCACACGCCCTCCCCATGCACCCCCCATGCTGCCCTACCTCCCGCTGTGGATAGCCGTGAGGCTTCGGGGGCTCCTTGTGTGTCCCTGGCTGCACGACCCGGTGCCCGTTGTCCTGGTCGGCCCTCTCCATGGCAGTCCAGGAGCACGCGGTGCGGGCCGCAGGCCGGAAGGGGAAATAGTGCAAGTCCTGATGCATGGGGTGGCGAGAACTCAGGTTACCTGACACACGGGGGAATGCGGGTGGTTGCACTGAAAAGACACTTCAAGCACTTTAGATGTGACGTAGAATTGTCCTGGGGAACATCTCATCATTTATGGCAGTAATGTGTCCCAAGAAGCTGCTCCAAAGCTGCAGGTTGAAGCACTATCTCTAAGCATGCTCCTTGGTGGCACTCAGTTCTGAGGCCAAATGAGTTTAGATCTCACTCTATGGTACAGTGAGACTCCAGACGTGGTTCTTGGGTCCATAGCTGCTCTGCAGAGCTGTTGGGAACGGCACAAACAAACTGAGTGTCTTAATAACTCAACGTACTCTGTGCTCGCGCAGAAGCTGGACGCCTCAGAATACGAAACAGCTCGGGTCTCAGCTCTGCTGAGCTGCAGAAGCTTATGAAGAATCAAATCAACTTTGAAAGAACTGTGATGTAGTTAATTAAACTTCCTTTCCCCCCCCATTTCTCTTGTACGATGTAAGAAAGACCTTGATCTGCAGCACTGGAAGCCATAGGTAGGATTCAAGATCCTTCCTTTCATGTGTCTTCATACCAAAGCACTGAGCGTGCAACCACTGTCAGCAAGGTCAGGAGTCAGCCTAAATTTGACCTGTCTGAACCGTTAGTCTGTAAACCAGCACATAAACACTAAGCAAAGCATCTTCTCTGTATTTATTGTCTTTTACCAAGCTCCAGGAAACATTTGGTGTCAACACATGTGAAATGTCAAGCCTAAAAAAAAAATGTCTTAGTGAGGCTTCATGCAACGCAGACGGCTGAATAAGCAGCTGGATGTCTAACTTTTGCAGGCTCCTTTTTGAAACTTGAATGCTGCTTTTTTAAAAAAAAAATAGTTGAGGGACAGTTAAGGTGGTGCGAAGATGTTAATGCAGAAACATAGTAAATTAGTTGGAAAGAATGTTTTAGATGTAACATGCGGTTAGCTAGAACAGCACTTCAGTTTAGGAGGCACACCCAATACCGCCCAAGGTGTGAACCTGAATATCTACAGCAAACCAAACAATGAGAAACATATCCCACCAAGCCAGGGCTATACTGAAACACACTATTACCAAAATAACTTCATATATTTTCAGAATTGTTTTTAATTCAATTCAAGCAACTTTTTTAAAAGGGTAAGCACCGCTTTGGTTAAATCCACGGCAACCCAGGCATACGTAACAACTTCTGCATTTCCCTCTCCCCAGAGCTCTGCTTACCAGGGTCTGGAAGTTTATTTATCAATCAGCATCATCTGCATGGCCATTATGTTTGGGCCTGTGAAGCATTTAACCTATTTTAGGATCTACAGAGGAAAAAACAATAGAAAAAAATATGTTTTATGCTGCAGTAATATATTGTAAGTAAAAAAAAGTTAGGCAGATCTATACTGTAAACTAACTGTTGATTGGGTTGTTCATGACAGAGAACCTATTATCAGCAGTTTTATCCAAAATAAAAAACTAGCACAGAGAAACCACCTATAGGTGCTGCCGTAGGTGCAGTGCTCACCAGCGCTTTTTCTGCTGCCGTGTACGCCAAGGCATTGCCGAGATGGATGACTGCCAGGGCAACAGCTCGAGCTCTGCGAAATTTCGTATGTCCACCTCTGATTCTCCAGCACAACCAGAGTTTTGTAGTATTCCAGGGTCCAGGACAAGCCAGTACATGAGGACCTGTACCTACACGTCACATACATTAATATACTTTCTTATCTTAGGAAGAGAGATGGGAATCTGCTGCTGATAACCACCCCAACATGAACACAAAGTACAAATCCATCTGTTATTGTATGGAGCCTGTATTAGAACAGGCCTGTACAGAACAGAGCATCACATAACCTTGCAGAAGGGTTAGTTTGGCCTGCCCAGCTTGGACATTGCCTTCACCTTGGCATTAAAATGTGTACATGTTCTCACATCTCTGCTAGGTTCTCCTACCGCCATCCTCCTGTTGGCTTTTTACCTCTGGCAGAGTACAGTATCTGAACAACTCTCCATCTTCCTGGAAATCATGCACTTTATTAACTGCTTTTTCAGACTGACCAAAGTTGGGTCTGCAGATCTCGTCTCGTTATCAGAACTCCCGGTGGATTCACCTCCTTGTTACAGAAGCTCACAAACTCCTTCCTGCAAAGCAGAGGGAACTGGAGAAGCCAGAGCACATTTTAGCCACGTTCGACCAAATTACTCTCCTCAAAGACACTATTGCTACAGAGGAAGGTATCCAGCAAGACCACACACATCCGTGTTGGGAGAGCCCGGCTTCCTCCAGCTTCCCAGAGCTCCCTCGG
>NW_010548955.1:0-679 GCF_000687285.1 Phaethon lepturus
AGGGACCGAGGTCACCGGAGAAGGTCCCCGGCTGGAGAAGGTGCTTTGGGCTGGGCAGACCGAGGCAAACACCACAGCATCCCTTCTGCGGGGCAAAGCCAAAGCAGTGCAAACAGCGCAGCATTCAGTCCGGTGCCGACCTGGGCCCCTTCTGCCGCTTCCCCTGAGCACCCAGAGAAAGTTTTACCCGGGGGGGGAAGGGAATCCTTATTTCTTTTCTGACTTTGAAGCCGCTATTGCTCCCGCACAACATCCAAAACCAATTACTGTCCCACATTGTGCCGACAACCAGCCCCATCGCCACCCACAGAATCACAGAATCATTAAGGTTGGAAAAGACCTTTAAGATCATCAAGTCCAGCCATCAACCCAACACCACCATGCCCACTAAACCATGTCCCGAAGTGCCACGTCCACACGGTTCTCTGAACACCCCCAGTGATGGTGACTCCACCACCTCCCTGGGCAGCCTGTTCCAATGTTTGACCACTCTCTCCATAAAGACATTTTTCCTAATCTCCAATCTAAACCTCCCCTGGCGCAACTTGAGGCCATTTCCTCTCATCCTGTTGCTGGTTACTTGGGAGAAGGGACCAACCCCCACCTCACCACAACCCCCTTTCAGGTAGCTGTAGAGAGCGATGAGGTCTCCCCTCAGCCTCCTCTTCTCCGGACTAAA
>NW_010548955.1:763-1792 GCF_000687285.1 Phaethon lepturus
CCCAGGACAGTCCCTGGGGACAGCCGAGCCCTGCCCAGCACAAACCCTGCACAAAGACCCCCGGCATCGCGCCCTGCGGCTTCGGAGGGCTGGGGCGAGCGGGACCCCGATGCCGGAGCATCACATCGTCCCACACCGCCCCAGCGGGCGAACCGCGGTGAGCAAACTGGCATCAGCGATAACCGCACGGTCCTCGGAGCTCTTCACACTGGGCACTTTTTCCTTTCTTTCCTTTCTGGCCGTGAAGGTAATTAAACACTAGAACAATTTACCAAGGCTTGTAGTGGATTATCCATCACTGTCAATTTGTTATTTATTTCTTTTTTTAACTCAAGCCTGGATGCTTTTAGAAAAGTTATGCTTTATTTCAAATGAGAAATAAAGGCCTCGGGGAGTCCCTGCACGGCACTGGAGGGCAGAGCAGGTGATCCCACAAGTCCTTCTGGTCTTCCACTCCCCCAGTTTTGTCCTGCCCACGTTTCTTCGTGAGTCACAGCGTCCAGCTCTGGAGCATCTCACCTGTCTTTCAAACATTTTGTCCCTCCCAGGTCAACCCAGATGCAGAAATCACCACTGGCCGTGGACACAAGCGGGCAGGTAAGACACAACCAGCTAACGCAGCCCAAAGGGGGTTGATGGCACCAGCCAAACCCCGACCAAACCCCGGAGCTCTGCGCCTCGGCACACAAACCTCTCCTGGCTCGTCTCAGCCGTCGCTGAGGGCTATAATAAAGCAGTGCTCAACAAGCACGTGTAGCAAACATTTGCGTTAGGTTTTAGCCGTGCTGTAATTTGAGCTAAAGGATTTCTAATTAATTTAACTAAAAGCGATGGCCAACAGCAGCACGGAGACCCGATAAATGCCGTTTCACCGGGTGGAGGCTTGCTCCCGGGCACAGACCCCACCCCGAGGCCACGTCCCTGGGGAACCGCGATCAGAAGCGGGGCTGGGATCATCCGTGCTGGCCGTTTTCACAGCCTGTTAATGGGCAATCAAGCCGCTCGGCCAAGCCCTCTGCTGCAGCCAAA
>NW_010548955.1:1856-2268 GCF_000687285.1 Phaethon lepturus
CGCCGCGACGCCCACGCCCGGACCCCCGTGCCGGGACGCCAACCAAGGGCTCAGGACGACTTCGGAAGAAAAATACTGCATTTAACGTGTTGGGCTGCATGGCATCTGCTTCTTCCCCCTCCACGCCAAACCTGCGTGCCACACCAGCGTCTCCCTAGGACTCCTTCGCCTTATTGCTCCTGTTCTCTTTGCCACACCTCTCAGTTTAAATATTTCTTCTGCAAATCTTAAGTAACATGCTGTTTGCACCTTCTTTCAGATCATTGACAATGCAAACTAAGGCTGATCTCTGCAGACATCTCAGTCTTCCCTTGCCCGCACGCTGCCATTTACCGTGACCTCCTCTGCACCCCGCCGCTTCCTCGCCCTCCCGGGGCGCAGGACATAGCCGCAGACGGCACGCGATCCCTCC
>NW_010548955.1:2328-2849 GCF_000687285.1 Phaethon lepturus
GCGGGCGCCCCCCCAGCCTCTGGCTGTTGTCCCCGTAATGGGGGAGTTTTGGGCGTTTCCTGCAGAATCGAGGTTTCTGCACCCACAGCACCTCTGTCTGCCTCTCCGTCTTCCCCCTCTCGTGTCTGTACACACTGGCCCATCGCAACCAGGTCTAAAAGGGCAGAAAAGGGTCTCAGAAACACCGCCATCCCTTCAGCTTTTGCGATAAGAGGAGATAGGTAGAAGAAAGAGGCCCCAGATCACCCCACCCACAGGGCAGGGAAGGATTATCGGAGCCAACGGAAAGCGTGCGAGGGGGGAGAGGACAGGAGAGAAACAGGGCTTTGGGAAACAGGCTTTGCAAGAAGCAGCCACGTCTCCCACAAGAGGAAAGCAGAGCTCAGGGGTAGAAATGGAGCAGCAGCACCTGGGGTTCGGGAAGGCGCTGGATCCCGCCTCGGGAGATGCTCTCGCGGGCGCAGACCTGACCTGGCCTGCCCGGCCCCCACCCAGCCTCTGGCAGCAGAAGGCACGCGCGC
>NW_010548955.1:2879-3093 GCF_000687285.1 Phaethon lepturus
CTGGCCTCCGGGCCCCCGGCCCAGCCTCTGCCAGCAGAAGGGACGCGCCAGCGCACAGCGAGGACGGGAGGATGCTTCCTGCGTCCACGGCGGATGGCACGAGGAGCTGCGAGCTTGAATTGCAGCGGGGCTCGTTCGAGAAGAAACACAACCGCAGGACGCGCACCTGGGAGAGCGGGGACACCTCCGGCGTCGGAGGTCACCTGCCCGACAG
>NW_010548956.1:0-1331 GCF_000687285.1 Phaethon lepturus
AAGGATGCGGAGGCGCTGAAGGCCCTGCAGGCCGAGCTCTGGCCGCTGCTTAGCGCCGAGCAGAACCACCTGCTGCACCTGGTGCTGCAGGAGATGCTCAGCCCCGCTGGACAGGGGCTCTGAGCGACGGTGGCAGGGCCGGGTCTCGCCACGCTTCTGCAGGGCGGCAGGGCTGGACATGGACTTTTGTTCCTTAAGCTGCAGTCTGTGTTGGCATATACTCTGTTTCGTTATTTTTTTTTTTACTACGAATTCTGTAACAGAAGCAAGTAGTAATGGATGAGTGAATGTATGCATCTACGCATTTATTTTGTGTCGTAGTAAACTGCTCGCTGTATGTATTGAAAGTTGTCATGCTTGGAAAAATGTAAACCCAAGGCAGAACTAGGCTGTTCCTTTAAGAACTGGCTGTACTTTGCACTCAGGAAAACTTTCTAGGAGTGTATCACCAGGGGTACATGTGTTGGAGCATTTGCACATCTAGGAATCAAATGTTGCTGGAGCTGCTTTTTTTAAAAAAAACACATTAAAAGAGATTTAAATTCTTTTTCTCTCCTGAAAACAAAAGAGACTGCAGCCAACATGAGGCCATGCATTTGACTTTGTGGTAGACCAAAGGAGTTGATCACTGACCTGCAAGTGGTTGCCTGGGGACGGGTGGTGGTGGTGGTGGCCTGACTACCTTTTTTGTAGCACAGTTGGCAGAGTCGGTCTCTGCACCACCCTATAGTCCCCTATTGCTTCTTGATCCCCCCTGCAATTGCTTCTGTTGGGCTTCACCCTGTTGTTTCTAATGTTATCCATAACCCTCTTGCGATGCAGGTGCGGGGTTTGTGTCTGTGAAACGTTCCTTCCCTCACCTTCAGTGTGTACCCATCACCTCTGGAGCCCTGGGGATTTGGTTATGTTACAAGAAATCAAATGCCCACGATAAGGGAAGATACGGGTCAATGTGCATCATCATCTTCTAATGCTTGTGTGGGATATAATTCGTCCAGGGCCGATGTTAACATGTTATTGAGAGAGTTGTTTCATCCAGATGAGAAAGGTATAACAATTTAAAAAGCATGTGTAATTGGGAAGAAATAGGACTGCCTGGCCTCAAGTTGGTCCTAATTGGGATTATAATAAACAGGTAGAGATAACTGCCGAATGGGGGGGTTGGAAATCTGATAAGTGTGGTTAGAGCTTGTGAGGAGATGAGAGTAAATTGAAGCAGGGTTATGAGGGGGCTTTGGTGACTGGTGGGGGTCAGCCAGGTGCGGGCTGCCATCACAGTGGGGTTGGCAGGGTGGGTGCGCCAGCCCAGCAACAGCCAGAGATTGGCTTGG
>NW_010548957.1:0-290 GCF_000687285.1 Phaethon lepturus
CACCACTGGCCCCTGGATAGGAAAATGTGGATGTGGGGGGAAGTGGCACAAGACTTGATTAATTATGGGCGCAAGTATGGCCCCGCTAACATTCCAACCCCTAAAACTGCCTCTAGGGGCCTGAGAAGAGCTGAAGTGAAAATGGTTCCGTGCCCTGGGGGTGACAAAAGAAGATCCCTCACTACTCCACTCAGAGGAAGGAACATCCCAAATAAGCACAATAGCCTGTGGGCAAAGGGATGGCAAAAAGGAATTCGACATGATTTAATGGATGGGTTGCTAGCAGACAA
>NW_010548958.1:0-6305 GCF_000687285.1 Phaethon lepturus
CCCCTCGCCTTCAGCGGGGAGGGGAGTGCGCAGGCGCGGGCTCCCGGCGCCCTTTCGAACGGGGCTTCGCCGGCGCCCGCTGAGGGGGCGTGAGGGGAAAACGGCCGAAACCGGGGCGAGGGGAGGAATTACATGGTCGCATATCGCACAGTAGCGACAGCATGTTCGGTCCACTCGCAAAGTGGAGCCAGTCCTCGTCTGAGGACCTAAACAAACACCACTGCGACGTTACCTGGCGGGAGAGAGGCTCGTTAGAACAACCTGCAGCTCTGAAGTGGTGCTGAGAAGGGGCAGGCTGGTCAGGGAGGACAGGCCAGGAGGCGTTTGGAGGTGCCTCAAACAGCTATGCCATGCCTTTTGAAGGCCAGGAAAAGAGTGAGACAGACCTTACAAGTTAAAGGTAAAAGTGGGAGGGAGCAGGGTGGCACTGGGTTCAACCATCAAGCCATCTGATGAGAGTGAGGAGGTAGGTGAGGTATTTTGTGGTAATTAAGCATCCAAAGGGAAAGAAAAAAGAGTATGTGTAAAGGGGATGTTTTGCCACCCAGGTGGAGCAGGGTGCAGGTGACAAGCTCTCAAAATACACTGGGGACAGGCCTTTATTTGAAAAGGGCAATACTAGAAAACCTTATTTTAAATAGGAGAAATAGGAAGAGGGGAAGATGGTACACATAAAAGTAAACATCAGCTAAGAGATTCCCAATACGAGGTCCAGAATAAAAGAAGAATTAACCAAATGATAATCTGACTTTCCTACAGAACCTGCAAAGATTTTGTGATCCTTAGAGATGATTGTGATCTTCAATTGTGAACAAGGACTGGCAGAAATCCTTTGTTCATAGGGGATTTCTTCATTTCAGTATATCTATGCCCTGGAACCCGAAGTGGAACTGAACCTACCAGTCACAAGGTGTAGGAGAATGCTTACCTTTAAGTTTCTTTCAATCTCCAGAGTAAGATATATATCCCACATCTCACTGCTGCTGTTACACTGCATAAGAAAACTTATGCATTTGAAAACCGTGGCTTGATGGTTTAACTTCAGTCTAGGAAATTTTTTCTTAATATCTCCCTCCCTTTCTGAAATGCTTACAGTATACTGGAGTCTTCAGGAAAACTGAAAACACAGACCAAAAGAAAAAGCTCTTTGGAAAAACAGAGAATCCTGCTCCTCCACTCTTACCTCCACCTTCTCGTTCTGCTGTTTTTTCTTTGTCGGTCCATCCCAAGCAGATATCTACCAACATGAAACATTTCAGATCAAGTTAAATCCCAATTTTCTTCTCTCTTTCACCAGGTTTTATGGGAAAAGCTTCTGAAGGGGAAAATAACTGAATAAAATCTGCATTATTTCTTTTCCTTATCCTCACAGAAGACATCTTAGCAGATAAGTATAAAATTACAAGATGATAGACCTCCTAACTTCTCCAGATATACTGTGTCCTATAAAAGTAATTATTGATGCTTTAGAGAGGCTAAAAATTCAAAACATAAAAAAGAAAATTGACCGGTTGATTTTAAACCTCACATGTGATTGATTCTTTCAGGTGTGGTACAATAATTTCTAAAAATACTCTAGAGTTCCAAATTTGCCCAAACAAGCAATAGTTATTTATCCCTTTGACTGTGGAGATTTCACAGGGACAAGAATTGTTTTCCTCAAACAAAATGTGTTGTTTTGAGTGGCCATCCCTTAATAGCCCGATTATTTCCAGCTTCCATATGAGGTTGTCAAGACTATATGTCTTTTGCCTCTATTTCTGTTGCCTGGGGTACCTCAACAGATCTAGCATTGACTGGCACTACCACCTTGCTTACAGAAGGGAAGATTGGTCAACCATGTATTTCAAACAGTCTGACCTTGTAAATGAGTGTAACAGTAGAAAATCTCTTTGAAAGTGACAAGTAGAGCAATTTCCCCTTTAACTCCCCTGTAACTATTCCACAGAGATATCTGCAGGTCTCCCATTGAGCCTTTATGAAGTTAATAGAAATAGAAATAAATTATGCTTTATTTTGTTTCGAAGAGGAGGGATACTAGAAGTGGTGTCAGCATTTACTAACTGTAAAGTAATTACTCCATGGCAATGTCAGATTACCTCTTCCACAGACACCGAACCTGTCCTATTGGTGATAGCCCACAGAATTGATAGGACTTTTGTAATAGCACAGGAGTATGTAATTAGTTTGACTTCACGGAAGGCTTCTGTCTGGCAGAGCAGAATTTCCTATGTGAGTATTGCTCAGCAAGGAAGAAGTGAACATGCAGACTGACAGGGAAACAGGTGTGCTCACACAGCCTACTTGCAGTCAGAAATATCTAACTCATCGTGAATGAATTTAGTGCTTTTCTTCAGCGTTTCTGGAAATTGTGATTAAGACTTTATGTTGGAATCTGTAACAAGGTGATTAATGGCCCCTCAAAAATCCACTCAAGGTCTCAGCTGTAACTTTTCTTGCTGTTTTCACCACTGTTGGAGACAGTAAAGGAAGAAAGGGTGTGAAACAGTGACAAGGATTTGTGGCTTTGGGGCTGTAAAAGCTTTGGCTTATAAGCCTAAGTAGCTTAACGTTGGGTGTACAGACATCTCAATCACACCGAGGGTGGCTGCCACAAAACAGCTTGTCAGATTTGATCTGGAGAGGTTTACAGTGCATACTGTAATGAAGTGTGATTATTGCTGTCACAAACAACAGATGAGAAGTCAGAAAATAAACTTAGTCCAGCACCTGATGCGAAGTCTATGGTTTTAATTACCATTGTTTAACTGCCTTGCTTAAAGGAATGAAAGTGTTGATTGTTCCAAAAAGGTTTTGTTTTAGACATACAGAAATATCCTCACATAAATGTCAATTTTCTCATTTAATGTTTTCAACATGTTTGAAATAATATATTGTATATAATTGTAAGCATTAAATGCTTCTTCAGTATATAAACTTAATTCTGATGTTCCTAGCCTAATTTTGTTCTGAACATCAGGGAGGATTATATATCACATACATTACATTTAGCTTGTGTTGGCCAGTTAATAGATAGGTGGGAGCAAAATGCTCATTGGAGAACTTATTTCTTAATTCCAAAAGCTCATCCTCCTTCAGTTAACCATCAGAGTCCAATCCAAAGGATCAGCAAAGATCATGTTTTCCACACTGAAGACTGCAAGATGAACATGTAGCCATCAATATCTACCTTGATTTAATAGTTAATCTAATCTTTAGAAATACCTTTGTCTTTATTTTTAACATAGTCTTCTCCCTAGTGGGAGACACTCTTGGCAGTGGGAAAAGGAAAAAAAATACTTTTATATAAATGCATTTTGGTTTAGGTGATGGTGTTTCTCACCCTAATATACTGACATTAAAAAAAAATCTTTACAAGGAGCTGTCAAGTAGTAGAACTAAGCAGAGATGCTGATCTTGTTAAATCTTGACTGGCCAATAGAGGATGTATCCTCTCAAATCCTATTTAGATGTAAAAGGATTGATCTATATACCTTGTGCATCTACTCGGCTTTGTAATTGTGTCCTTACCTACTATGTTATTTAATTAAACATTAAAATACAGTTAAATAGTTTTTGTGTTGAAAGATTCTTGTGTGCACTTAAATACGTGAATGATACCAGTTGCAAAATTGAAGGCGTACAAGGTAAATAGTCTGGAACATCTTTCTCTGTGTGAAAACAGGCACAGCTAGGCCATGGTCCTTTGGATAGCACTGCAATATAAATAAAATTATTTAGTATCTCAAGAAAATTTATTTCTCTACAATAGAACGTGCTATATTTATTTTCCCAAATTCACTAACATAAATCAAATTAAGCATTTTGTTTTACATAAAAATTTGAAAATACAAATTATTGCTTATTGATCTCCATTTTTCTTCCCTTCCCTATGACTACACGTGATGATTAAAGTCGGTGTCATGTTAAACCTCCACTGCAGATGAGGAACCTTTATATGTAGGGTTTGGTATATAACCAAACCATCTACTTAAAGTACACAAGCATCCCTAATGTATTTCTGCCAAGAACTGAAGGCCCAAGAATTGGGTTTGGCCTTACTGGTGTCAGTGGAAGCACAGAAACACCTATCCCACCATTTCTTGTGGGCAAATAGTGTATATCATAAATTTCTCAGTTCTTGAGGAATGCCTTGCTGAGTAAGAAACCTTTAATTTCATATTGTGTCAAGGACACCTTCTAATATTGTTAAAACACATACACAAAAAATGAAAACATTCATCTTCTAGTGTATTTCATTCTATTTTTTTACTCTGAAGGAATATCTCTTGAGTCATTACTAAAGGGTTTGTTGTTTTTTCTTTAAGCCTTGGAGCTTTAATCTTGTAATTCAAAATTGCCTAATTAACCTGCCACTGCCTTGCTGCTCCATTTAAGCTGTGTCTTCTTTCCCACTGGGCTCGTTTAAGCAGAGTGTCTTCAGTCCCGTTGGGCTTAAAAATGTGTATCATCTAGCAGCTGAATGTACGTGTTCTGAAGAAGCACGGTATATTTTTGGTGCAGTAAGGAAAAGGGATATCCTGGGGAGGTGTTCCTTGTGACTTTAAGTGGCATGCCAAAAAATCATTATCATATTCAGCAATAGCTTCTCACAGAGTGAGCAAGCTCTATCCTTGCACCTAAACAGCAAGGTGAATTAGCATCATGAGTGACATCTCCCAGTGCTCTGCTCTAGTCTCCCTTTTTTTCCCCTTTGAAGCCATTTTCAGTGTGTCTCTCAGGTTCACACACCATACAAGGGTAACATATCAGGACTTTGCTGGCTAAGTTTATTGCTAAGCACATTTCCTAGGTGATTGAAGCACAAATGTCAGTTTAAAAGCACCACTCATATGGCTAAACCTCAGGAAAAACGTGCTGCGTTCTCCAAGCTCACGCATGATTCCATGAAAAGAAACCGTGGAAATGAGAGCCTGAGGCACTGAAGAGGTGACATGAGTAATAGGCAGGGAAAGTGACTTTGCATATTCCTCTCTAACATAATTTCCCTGATAAAAGACCCTGGCTCCAGGACAAAATACACAGCATGGTGTCATGTTAAACCTCCACTGCTGATGAGCAGTGAGGAGGTTTAACATGAGGAGGAGGGATCCTCTACTCCCCGTAGTTAACCCTAGAATCAGAGAACACATTTTACCACCTCTCCCCTTGGGATGTGACCAAGTCAGGTCCAAGCATTTTCTCATTTCCCCGTCCAAGCTTTTTATCTCCAAACTTTGGAGAAAACAGAAGGTACTTTTGGACCAAGTTCCATCTGTCCTTAGGAACCCTGTCAGAAGCATTGCTCTGCTTGTGGCACTCTCTTCTCCTGAAGCTGCAAAGGTATGACATGACCGCAGCGACGCTTAGGTCCACCTTGGCAGAGGTGCTAACGGCTTCCACTCCTAGTAACTCAGAATGACAGGATTCTGCCCTGGCTCTCAAATCTGATTTAATTCAGGCAGACTTCATCTTCCTCCACCTCATAACTGGAATCAGAATGGCTTTTAAGATTAGAAGATACCTGCTGATTCTGGTTAAAAATCATCATGATTATTAGTGTAAAACTCATTAAGGTATATCTACATAAAGTAGAATAATTTCTTTGTGCTCCACCAAAACTTTGATTTCATTTAAGACTACTCTTGCAGTTATTCTAAATGACGTTGTGGAATAAAAAGAAATTGATTTCTCCATTAAGTGCATTTGTTAAGAGTTATTTTGGCCTTGACAGCACATGTGGAAGTCTTAGTACCCTCAACATCGCTTCTTAAGTTTCCTCTCAGAACTAGGTTAAGGTCTTGATTCCTACAAAAATTTCTATTCCATGATAAAAGTTGAATGTTCATGGATTATTTCTTTGAACCTGTGTCAGCCAACTTCCTCTTTCACCTTTTTAAGGATACAGTATTTGTGGTGGCCATTTCATGAGCCAGGTGATCCAGGCAGTTCTTGCTGAAACCCTGGTGATTATGGCTGATCCTCCATAAGCATCCTTTCCTTGATACTCCTTACTTGGAGTAATTGGCTTACTCCAGGTTATTGCCTAGCAAAGACATCCTAATTTTAACTGAAATAGAAAATTAACCTAGGCTTTTTTTCATAAGCCATATTATTCTTAAGACTGAACCTGAACCACATACCTTAAATGTCAAGTATACTTTCTTTTTATTTGGAGTGGGCAAGACAAGATCACAGGACTTAGCTCTGTCTCCAGCTAAGAGGTTCAGAGGCATAGCTGTATCTGGAGTCAGGTGACTGACTGTAAGGACTAACAGAGAGGAATTTTCTTCTAGCGCTGAGGA
>NW_010548958.1:6336-31413 GCF_000687285.1 Phaethon lepturus
AAACTTGCACCAGGCACCATGCCATCCCTGAGTTTCAGCACATGGGCTGTCTTCAACTGGAAGATGCTGGTACCCTTCTGTAAATGAACTACCATGCATATGGGATGTTGCATGGCGTTGTTCATTGCACAAATGAAAGCGTACAGTCAGATAGTCACACAGAAGGAAAGTCTACTTGAGAATAAAGTTCTTCCATGTATATTGTACCTTCTTTAACCACCTTCCTAAAATAAGGTCATGGCTTATTTGCATGAGAATGCATAAACCAAATCACAAGAAGTTCTCACCAACAAGGAGACATGAAACAAGTGCATAGTTTCTGGTGTAATCTGTATTATGTCATTTCAACTGTGGTGAAATTCAGTTGTAGTTTTTACTCAATATTAACCAATGTGAACCAGCTTTAAATAGGCTTAAATCCTTGAATACAGATGAGATGTAGATTTAAACCCTATGTGGACAGTTTTATTTTTGTGAAAGATTTAACAGTCGTGTATTTCATCTTCATTTAGTGAAGTTCCATGTTAAGCTAACTGAAAAAGAAGTATATAAAATCTTATTCATATAACTTTAAAGTATACCATTATAGTTAACACCACACAAGTTCATGCAGACAAGGTTTTATGCATCCATAAAGGAAATTGAGTTTGATCTAATTATATTGAATTAAAGATAAATTATATTTAAACCTGTAGGGGGAAGAATGAGGATCATGGAGAGTTTTTAAAGTAGTTTTAATTAATTTTCTAAATATGTTTACTTTGCAGTTCATAGAAAATTGATATTCCTATAGCTTCCCTCAGTGAAACAAGCCTTCCTCAAGCTGTGATAAGTACTTCTCAACATTTAAGTATGTAGCAAATTTCATACCGTTAGTAGTATGCACCAATCCATTTTTTTCTTGCAATGTATAGCAATCCAGAACTTACCCCTAAGATAACAACATGTAGTCAGGAAATTAGACTTTCTTTGAAAATGTTACCAACACATTTACAACTCCAAATTCAGATATATATGACTTAATATCTTAAACATTTTAAGAGTTATTTGCCAAATTCTTAGAACCTGATGGAAGAAGCACAGTTTAAGAGAACAGAATTATGAAAGGATTCATTTTCAGATGACTGACGGCAGCTACTTTGAAATATAATTTTATATGAGCTACTTTCTTTAAAAAAAAATTAGTACTGGACAAGAGATTTGGAATACAAGCAACACCCTTCACTACACTGCAAATATTTTCCAAAGACATAACTTTCAACGAAGACCAAACTGAGATCTTCTCTGTAGTAATTGGTCAGTTCTAGATAACTGGATGTCGTTCACTGCAGATGACCTGTTTTTCAAAGAACATAGCTGAAATTATTCATCCTTATTAGAAATGTGTTTCAATAAAACACCTTAGAATAAGCTGAAGGAGAATGAAAAATTTCCAATGAGAAAAATTATGTATAGAAACAAAGTTTCACCCCAAAAATGGCAAAGTAATTCAAATGTTTCTGATAAAATGCTAAAAAGATCAATAGAAAAGTTTAATGATGTAGTCTCAAGCTTGCACATGCAGGAAGTATGCTACCCATAAAATCAGGGGAAATAGATTAGCAATCTAGAGACCAGATGGTTAGTATTTACTTGCTGACATAACTCCACCAAATGTTCCTAATTTTCTATTTCAAATTTGCCTTTCACATTACGTTATCAGTGTAGGAACCAATCCTGCAAACATATATATAAACAGTTCAATAAATTTACTCATCTGAATAGTCCCATTAACTTTAGTACCATAGACTATTCACAGAACCAGGCTGTCAACTTAGGGGAAGTCCACAGAGTTGTAAACTTTTTGTCTGCACTGAATTGGTCAGACTAAGTCTGGAAAAAATAATTTTTAAAATTCTGTATGTGTGGTGTTTGCTGGTTTTGTACTTTGTAAAAGAGATAGCCATTTATGGAGAAAACGATGTCCATAATTATATTGCCTGGTTTTGTGGATAACTGTTAAACTTAGCAAGGCCTGAAATAAACTGAAATCTTAAAATGCTTCTCCAATTTGAAGTCAAGTAAAAAAAAATGCTTACAAAGCATTTTAACCAACAAATTGTTACTACCAACATGAGAAAATGCTGTTTAATTATAATGGGATCCTCCTACAAATTACTTAACCTCTCTAGTTTGTGAAAAATATTTTTACTTCGAAATATTTGTCCAGAAAATTAATTTTCTCTGGTGGGAAAAAAAAGTCACTATTTCCTGTACGCTATTTATAAGTTATGTGTAGGAGCCATCTATTCAAAATACACATCATTTCACTAGTGTTAGCTCTTCATATTCATACCATAAACTTTTCTCCTTCAACGTTGTGTTTTTTCTTCCATTTTCACTTTCCTGTCTTTTTAAATGTTTTGTTCCTTCTCTTCCCTGTAATTACTAGCTTTGCTTGGAGGCATTTACTTTGCCCCTTTGCCCGACATTTTTCTTCCTATCTTTCATCACAGTCCGCTTCTCCCCAATTGCTTGCATGTTTCTCAATGTCTCCTTTTCTCATCTGCCTCCTCAGGTTCCTTTACATTCTATTTTTACATCACTTTCAAAGTCACCTGCCTCCAGGCAGTATATTTCCTCCCCTATTTATTTTTTCCATTTGCACCATCTGTGTGTGTATATGTAATACAGACACTTCATTTAGTGAAAGTGATATCGTACTGTGTTGACCCCGTTACTGCCCTGAAAATAAGAAATTTGTTTTCCTGTGCTACAGTTTGTTTGTTGATCACACTTCTAGAAGCCATGAGGGAGTTCCTTTAATGTCATAGTTATAGTGATAAACTTGAGTAACCCCTGATTTGCTCTCCTTTTACACTCTAAACTCCCTACTCTTACAGATACAGCAGCAGTGTCTCAGTTTTGCAAAACCAGGAATTCTACCAAGCATTTTAATTCTAGGCAAGTCTTTCAAATTATTATTAGTCTGAATATCTCAACCATTCAAATATCTTTACCTGCAGCTAACTGTCCCATTAGATGAGAAATTTGTGCCTACCTTAAAAAACAAACAAACAGAAAAAACACTCAATCTATTTTTTCAGGTAAATGTTCAGTCTTTACTAAAACAAATGAAACAGGAGCAAAAAGAAACTAAGGGTAGATAGGGAATTTTCAACCTGTTGTCAAAAAGAGCATTAGAAAAATTATGTCATGCATGAAAATAGTTGTATTTGTCTACTGCAGTGCTGTGTTCACTCTCTGGACAAAAACATGGCTAGAACAGACATAATCTGGAAGGATATGAATAAAGCCTTTTGTTAAAGAGATGAGTTTTTAAAACTGAACTTCTGCATTTAACTACTAAAAATGATGTTATATGTAGAAATAAAATCTCACAACCTCCAGAAAACACCACTTCCTTTAATGCATTTATGTAAGGCAATGTTCAGAGTCTCATCAAGAATGTTGTGTATCATTCTGGTCATCTTTAAAAAGAATAAACTCAAAGAGCAAAATTAGCAAAACAGCCATCAGAATAATTCCTACCTTATAAAAAAGTGTTATTCCTCTGAAGAAGGGCTGCATGGCATACGACCTCTGACTCTCAGGAGTAAACACTAAAGGAAGCAGCTAAATCACGGTGTTGATACAAGAAGAACGTGGTATAAATTGACCAGAAATAATCCTAGAAGCAATCTTCTAACTTGCAGCCAACCTATCTGTAATACAGTGCTGCTTATAATTCTGGTGACAAAACACCTAATTCATTTTAAGATACAGGTCCACACATTTACAAAAGGGTTTCTATAGAATATAATATCATAGAATTATATTATATATGATATATTATATATATCATATATAATCATAGAATGGTTTGGGTTGGAAAGGACCTTTAAAGGTCATCTAGTCCAACCCCCCTGCAGTGAGCAGGGACATCTCCAACTGGATCAGGTTGCGCAGAGCCCCGTCCAGCCTGACCTGGGATGTTTCCAGGGACGGGGCATCTACCACACACATCAGCCATGTGAAAAATTTCTTCCTTAGATCTAGTCTAAATCTGCCCTCTTTTAGTTTAAAACCATTACCCCTTGTCCTATCGCTACAGGCCCTGCTAAAAAGTCTGCCCCCATCTTTCTTATAAGCCCCCTTGAAGAACTGGCAGGCTGCAATAAGGTCTCCCCAGAGCCTTCTCTTCTCCAGGCTGAACAACCCCAACTCTCTCAGCCTTTCTGCACAGGAGAGGTGTTCCATCCCTCTGATCATTTTTGTGGCCTCCTCTGGACCCTCTCCAACAGGTCCATGTCTTTCCTGTGCTGAGGGCTCCAGAGCTGGATGCAGCACTGCAGGTGAGATCTCACGGGAGTGGAGCAGAGGGGCAGAATCCCCTCCCTTGCTGTGCTGGCCCTGCTGCTTTGGATGCAGCCCAGGACACGGTTGGCCTTCTGGGCTGTGGGCACACATTGCCGGCTCCTGTCCAGCTTTTCATCCACCAGCACCCCAAGTCCTTTTCAGCAGGGCTGCTCTCGATCCCTTCTCCCCCAGCCTGTATTGATACCGGGGGTTGCCCTGACCCAGGTGCAGGACCCTGCACTTGGCCTTGTTGAACCTCCTGAGGTTCACATGGGCCCATTCCTCAAGCCTGTCCAGGTCCCTTTGGATGGCATCCTGTCCCTCGGGCATGTCAACCCTGCCACTCAGCTTGGTGTCATCTGCAAACTTGCTGAGGGTGCACTCAATCCCACTGTGTCATTGATGAAGATATTAAAGAGTACTGGTCCCAATACGGACCCCTGAGGGACACTACTCATCACCGATCTCCATCTGGACATTGAACCATTGACCACTACTGTGTGGATGTGACCATTCAACCAATTCCTCATCCACCAAACAGTCCATCCATCAAATCCGTATCTCGCCACTCTAGAGAGAAGGATGTTGTGGGAGACTGTGTCAAAGGCCTTACAGAAGTCCAGATAGACGACATTGGTAGCTCTTCCCTTTATACACTGATGTGGTCACTCCATCACAGAAGGCCACTTAGTTGGTCAGGCAGAACTTTGCCTTGGTGAAGCGGTGGTGGCTGTCTCAACACGGTTGCTTGTGGTAGCAGGCAAGGAATCAGCGGTTTTCCTCCATTCCTGTGTTCCTACAGCTCTGGAGTTATAATTCTCATAGCATGTAAGGAGAGGGGCTACCTACTCTACAGTACAAGGTTCAAATATGCTGCCATTGTTATTGCTCATTAGCTGGATTTAATTGCTATAAGGTTCAAGTAGATAGTATCAGTAAATATTATTAATTCCCGTTGAGTCAGGGAGAGTTTCTTTATATCTTACTGTAAGCAAGTTAAAGTGTCAGGAAGCACTACATCATGGATACATCAGCCCACCTGAATCTGTGACAGATCTACATTTGGAATGTGCAAAACCATGACAAAGCACAGAACATACGTTCCCTCTCTCTTATATGCCTGTATGACAATGCTCTTGCAAGTATTCTCATCACCTGTACGACGTTAGGAACAGTCGTGCTTTTACCAGTAGTTCTGCAGGCAGAGATGTGATAAGGTTTCATGATTCTCTTTCATATATGTCTAATTCAAATACCTACACAAAAGTATTTGGAATTTAACTTCTGCTACATGTCAGCTATCACTCCATCTTTGCAGAATCACACCAGACACTTGCCCTTTTCCAGTCACCCAATCAATGTACTAAAGGTGGAGTAAAGGAAAGTTATTTCATTTATAATTCAGCAGCCACCATTTTCTGCAGGTTCAGTCTTCTGCTACATTTTTGCATTATCCTGTTATCATGAACTAAATTAAATTCTGTAGGAATGGGCCACATTTACATACTTAATCATTCTTAATTTCATAACTGCAGGATCTTCTAAGAAATATGTCCACATACTATTAATTTGCTTGGTGAGTATAACCTTTATCTACTCACCAAGCATAATTACAGATTAATTGATTGGGTCTGCATTTTAAAACAGTTTAGCTAACATTAGCTTAGGCAACAACATGTTAAATTATATAGGAAAATGCACACACCTTAAAAAACAAAAAGGGGACATTATTTAATAGTGGGAATGGAAAATGGCCTGAGTTCCTAGCCCTGACTTTAATGCTATATTTTCTATACTTCTATATCTGAATCTAACCTTCAGGCTTGCAAACACAGTAAAAGCAGCAGAAATACTTTTTTCAAGGAGAACGCAAAAAGAAATGGTATATAGGAAATTCGGCTGATGAATTTTTGAATTTATGTTGAAGGTTATTTCAATGTCGTGTTTCACTGGAGAACCAAACACTCGCTGGTACTTCATTTTTACGACTTAAATACAGTCCCTTATGCCTCCGGCTCCCTCTTGTGGTGTATCAATGTTGAGCTGCCTTACAGACCACACCTTAAAACATCTAACTGCATTCCGAAGTTGTCCCACCACAAATACTCCTGTAGAGGTGTCCAATGTTCTTCATGACTTCCATCTCTGTATATTGGGCATCAGTAGAGGAGATCTTTACACTTCAATTAAGAATTAAAAACCTTTGACTGTTGTTATCTCTTCCACTATTTTTCACTGTCCCAAAGCATAATATCTGCCCAGCAATAATAAGTTTCTTCTTTTTCTTTATTTCATTTGATAGATTATATATATATATGTATATACACACAGTACAATATTTTTCTTTTGTGATAGAGAATAAATGAGAGTTTTCATTGCTGGTTGTTCATTAAGTCAGCAGATTCCAGTTTATAATGAAAAAAATTAAACATTTAATATCAAAAGCAACTTCAAGTATCTTCTATACATTTTAGTATTCAGTATATAGTAAGGTGGTTTTGGGGTTTTCTTTTTATATCAAAAGTGTATTTGAATAGACTATTTTTACTCTAATAGAGTACTATTCATATCAGGCATGGAGTTTAATATTATGTATCTCATGGTCCCAACTAGCTCTTCACAAGAACCATAGGTCACTTGTACAATCATGGTGTATGTTTCAAAACAGAGTTTAATCATCAGCAAAGTCAAGATGCAATTACCGTGTTTAGAAATGCACTATTTCATTCTCCTACAACAGGTCAAGCTATAGTCCTTGATGTGAAGCAATATACACCACCACTGTCTGTAAAATACCTGACCTAGGCATAAATAGTACTGAAGTTCCCAGAGCTATTCATCCCTTAACCTTTCCGTATAAAAATAATTCAACTTAGGCATATATTGCACTAATTTTAACATACTGGATAGCTCTCACCCTGCATTATCTGTTCTCTTTGCTTAACTAAGATTACACTATGGTTTCAATTTCCATGGAAAACCTGGGAATAGGGCAACAGACACACATATGGTGTGCAATAAAGGGATATCTATAATATCAGGAGTAATCTCAGAGGCATTCACGAAGGAAACTACACATTAGATTTGGAGATCATTTTCTCCAGTAGATTCATCATTCTCTCCTGTAACTGTAAGCTTTGAACTTGAATGATGTTTTGCTGATCCAGAATCCTGCGCACTTCTCTACAGGTTTCTTCCATAGCTCTACTCAACTTCTTTTGTTCTTCCAACATGGCCTCCATTAATTTCAGCTTCTTCTTCTGGAAGCTGCAGCTTTGCATTTTTCTTTTCTTAACTGGTCTTTCTTCAGCTCTGAAATGTGAATATTTGTGTAACAATTAAATTCAGATTTATTTAAAAAAACTATGTTAGAACCTAAAATTCTATACTACATTCTTGTCCAAGCTACAGCCTAGTCCTACTTTTAAAACCCTCTGTGTTCTCCAATAAATTCCCTCTCGAGTTCATGTCAAAACAAAGTATTTTTTGCATTATTGCATAGTATTACAGAGTGTAAAAAAAAAAAAGGTTTGAAATCTGATTTTTTTTAAATGACAATTTTCCCTGCAGAATACCATCTTTTTTTGTATTGGAGAGACATTTTGCTTATCTGGCCATTCAAACTCTAGTTCTAAAGCTGCAATAACCATCCCATCTGGCAAAAGTGCTGCACTGTTGTGTGTGGTGGTAAGTTACAGCTCGTTTTTTAAAGCATCGCATCAGTAAGGCTGATCCCACTACATCATACTAGTCTCAAGAATTTGCCCTTGCACAGACACACAGCAGTTGCACTGACCACTTATTCATATATTCCATCACAAAACATTATAAACAACATAAAGGTTTAGCAAGATACAGCTTACAAGATTCCCTCTTTTCTTACAGGCCACAGATTGATCACATTTCATATTTGCTTCTAGAGGCATCTGCAAGTTGCACTTTAAGATTTTTTTTTTTTAATTAAATGTATTTGTCACAAACACAGGATACTGTGGCTACCTGCTTCTCTCATTTAGCTTAATGACAAATTTTATCAAGTAGGATAGGTAACAAAGCAAACCGTACTTCCTTTCAAACTCCTAACATCTAACAAAAATTTCAAGTACACAAGTACACTATAACCCTGTGCCTATAGTTTTTTTTTCACCATAATATAAAGGCAAGATTCTGTATTCGATATAGTAATTAATTGCTATTTGGATTTTAAAAAAAGTTCTTCTGAAATTCAAAAAGACTATTTGTAGCCCTTGGAGAAAACACCAGATTGCCAAACCCAAGGCTGTCTATGTATCCAGTCACGCCAATGCTCCTCTAGCCAAATGTCTCTAAGCTCTCTCAGGGTATAAAAGTTAAACAAACATGTATCACATTGTACATCCTCATCTGAAATCTGTAGAACTGCTGTGCCACTGGGGTAGTATTTTAAGAATTTCCTCTACGCTGCATCGTGCTGAGTTTCTGGTTTAGAAGAAAGAGATAAACCTAGCTATAAAGACAGTGCTCTCAAGATGTGTAGTTCACATGGCCGTCCTAGCTTGGGGTGACAACGCAACACACGAATTCAAAACCAGCCTACACAGCATACAAGCTGGAACACACACATGTAGATCTGTTTCTCTTAACCTGTAATCTAAGAAAGAAGCATGCTGCGTTGTGAAGAAGGAAGAAAGGCAAGTAGAAGGCAAACGTGCAAATGAACTACACATCTTTAAAACCTCCAGTTACAGCTGAATAACTTCTTTTATATCTTAAAGTGACAGTCCATGTGTCATTCACACCTTTTGTAACTCCAGACTGGAGTCCCCAGCATCAAAGTTATCTGATGATGGGTCTTCAAGTCCTTGCACACAAACAGCAATCTCAGTTGTGTTCTGCCAAACGCAGTATTATTTCTGGATGAAATACAATAATTAGATAGCAGAGTTGTGAGTGCTATGCCATGTCAACACCTTGCAGATTTCAAGACGTACTTGAATAAAGATAACTTGAACTCTTGAGGAATGTGTTTTTATTAATGTGAAGAAGGGAAGTGGGGAGGGAGGTCACTCGGCTGTGGCAGGTTTGTATCCTCATTTCATTCATATTCTTATCCCTACTTGACAGGCTTTGTGCAACAGTGACATTCAGATCTCTCGGCAAGAGAAATAAACAATTCTAAGCACCTGAAAAACTTAATGCAAATATAACAGAGACACAAGCCCCTTGACACTTAAGAGCGCAATGACACAAAAAGGGTGGGGTCTATGAAAAGAAACAAGTGGATTAAATTAAATGCTATTACAACTTTAGAGAAAAAAATTTTAGAATTGGTCTCATGGGAAACTGTTCTGAGTACTCTTTAAATGTCATTTAGATGTGCTGTCCCCTGTGCATAGGTAAGAAAGAACAACAAGCTTCCTTTATAAATGTACACTAATATGGTGAACAAAGATCGCTAGCTTTCAGATTATCCAAGAATTTAAATTTACTTACACAATTCAAAGGGCTTTATCACCATTACACTGCTCTGATGATGCTAAGGGAAAAGAGGAGTCATCTTTATGCTAAACAAAACTTTGGAAGGTATACAAAATAAACTCACCTTTGCAGATTCTATATATCATATTTGATTTAGGACATCAAATACATTTGCGTAAAACAAAATACATGCTGCTCTGCTCAAACTGTGGGTCAAGCTGATCACTGAGATTACCACAGCCAGACAATCCTGCAAGAATGGGTCTTGGCTGACAGCAAATTCTGTTTGCTCCAATTAACTCTAAGGGTCGGAATGATTTCAAATGAGGTTCTCAAAGAGGTCAAGCAAGTGGAAAAGGTGTACTTCAGTCTAAGGACAACACTGAGTCTGTTATTGCAAGGTTCCCATCACTGCACTCACATTCACAAAGAATGCATGCTTTCTGGTAGGCAGAGCAAGAAATTTTCCAAAATGAGGGATTATTATATTATTTTAGCCAAAGGCACCTTTTTAATTTAAACTTGTCTTCACAGAGGATTTAATTTTTGAGAACTCAGTGGATCTCTATCCTCTTCCCTATACAATACTAGAGAGAGTAGTTATGGTAAGACCTCGTGTCTGAAACAAGAACTGGCTCATAGAGCCACAAGAGGGCTTGCGTCTTGTCAAAGTAAGTCCTGGTGAGAATGGTCCTAAATAAGGAATGAGAGAAAAGCTGAGGCAGGTCAATGGTAGAGCTGCACTGAGTATTCTGTGACTTTTTTCGCAATTGTGGCTGCCATTTGGTTTTTAATTTCAATGAGGACCAAAAAACCCACAAAAAAGGTAATGGAGTGATTTGTACTGAAAGATCTAAAATAAGCCTTATTTTTAAGAGAAGGGGGAAAAAAATCTTTGAAGTGTTGTCCCAGAGTCTGTACAGGATTTTAACTGTTTTTCAGTTAAACAAATGTGGTCCATCAAAAACCTGTAAGACATATAACCACACGTCCAAGACAATAACTGTCTTGCACAGCTCCCTAGAGGAAAGAGAGGCAAAACATCTGGTGGTGATGGCAGCTACATGGGGAGCTGTATCAGCAGTATCTGCAGTATGCTAATAACCAAGAAAGTACCCGCTGACAAGTGGTTGCTCAAAGTCAGGTTTCAGCACAGAGAAGTCCCCTCAAAAGCCGAGGCATAAGGATTTTTCAAGGTTTCCTAAGTACTCTTTATGTTTGTTTACAAATAACAAGCAAGACTTGGTAACTAGACAGCCTTAATTGAAGAGAAATACTTATTTCAAGTATTTTCACCACCTAGTTTTGGTGGTGTTCCCAACCTTCTTTTCTCTCCAGCATAGTGACTATCAATGAGAGGGTTTTATGGTCGCTCACAAGTCCATAGCAAGGACTTGGAATTTACAATCCTTTCTTCTTGCAGAATAGCTCTTAAGGAGAGCTCTTGAGAAGGGGTCTACAAAAGAAGGATCTAAAGAATCTAATTTATGAGTAAAGATCCCTCAGCAACATGGAACAATGTAAAATGTCCAGTGATGCCTGAAGGACTTATTTGAATACTGAAGTATTTCCTCAGATACTGAGCCATCTTTCTTGAGAAGTTCTAGGTCACGTAGGCAGCAAGTCAGAGAGACCTCTCCAGTGTCAATAACTTTTTATCATGGAAAATCAAGAGGGAAGCAGAGATAGGAATATGGGTTCAGCACCAACTAACCCACCAGGATCCTCAGCTGCAGCTAGGAGTATGTCTCGTTTGGCAGTCTATAGGCACGAGCATAAGGAGTGATCAATCAGTTCCTGTTGCTGATTCTCCGTTTTGCATTCCTGGACAGCCAACACCTCTGTGACAATAGGGGTGCAACAGATTCCTGACAGCATCCATAGCCTCTGCCAAAGAAGCATCTCCACTTTTTGCCAAGCCTAGTCTCTGAAGGTAGAGTTTGAGATGTGGGGGAAAGAGGGGTCTAGGAAATCCAGGACCTCAAATACAATCTGCTGATACTCTTGGGCCTCCAGCGTCTATGGCAGTTATCTCCAAGCAAATTGGCACTGGTATTCCCCTGACCATACAAATGAAGTGTGGAAGAGCTCTGGCATTGGGACCATGTTCCAGGCAGGACCCTGCAAAGCTATTTCAATACTATGCTCCAAAACAGGCAGGCAGCGTTCAAATGAAGTAAACCCAGGGAAAGAAAATGTTCCTTCGCATCTAGGATGCTGAGCAGGAGGACCAGGGGGAAACAGAGCAAAACCTCCAGATATAATTAGGCAACGTATTAGGCAAGTCACAAATGTATTTGCTGTCTACCTATCTAAGATCAATTTAATTCACCGTTCAATTAAAAGTTCCTCAATTGATTGCCTACGCTCACCCAATAAGGCTCATTTCAGGGATGTGTGTGAATAATTAATGAAACGGGAGTTGAATACAAAGAGTAATCTGTCTACCAAAACACCAAATACAATTCTTCCGTTCTGACTACTTCACGGCAAATGGGTCTCCAGTACCATCGGTTTCTGGAATTTCTGGCTTTCAACTACTAACAGCTGTTTTTGGCTTGGTTGTGCTTTTTTAGCTATGTACAAATCTGAGTAGATCTCCGTAACCCATATCTTTCTGGAAAATAATTAACAATGATCTGGAAATAAATAATATTAATATTAGAGATGGCACAAAGATCTTCAGAGTGCGAGGACTGAAAATCAGGCAACCTGGATCTTCTGGTAAACTAGGCTCATTCAAATACAGCCAAATGCACTCAGAATTAATGAGCCTCATCCTTGAAGTAAAGTGTAGAAAAGAACCACAAAAATGGCTTGGAGCCTGGGCAAAGCATCTTGCTATGATAACAAGTCTGCATAATGAGTTAAGAGGCACTACCTAATGTGCATAGCCTAAAGCTCAGACTTCTTTGTAGATGCTGCCCATTCAGATTTTAAATAGCTATGGCATAGTTTTAGAAAGATTAAAGGCTTTGCCAAAACTGTTATTTCCTGAATTAGCATCCTCACCAAGTTTTAATGCACTTCTATTGAACAATTCATATCTTTGTTAATTCATGTTACCAATTCTTACTCTTCCTCCTTTTTTAAACCTTCTGTAAAGTAAACCTTCTGTACCAAACTATTTAATCTAAAAAAAAATTAAAGAATACCAAAGATGGTGTGATCATGGTACACAACAACCTTGAGGCAAAAAGTGAAAAATACTGAAAGGGTCTCCAATATAGTAAAACGAAAGATAAATAGAAGTAACATCTGAAAGTTTAATTCACTATATTCATGTCATAAACAAACACAGGTTTAAGCAAGGGGTTAATTACTCGAACAGTTCCCTGTAGGGAAGAGGGCATTCTCCATCCTCTGAATATGTCATATCTAGACTGGACATCTAGTAAAAAATTTCCAAGACTCAAAAAAAAAGAAAAAAAATCAAAGGAACAAAGACGTGGAGGACAACAAAGGCACAGGGCTCCTGAGTGCTGTAGTCCTCTGCTGAAGGGAAGAACATCACAGAACCCACTCCATAAGGTTTCTGGGCTCCACACCGGAATAACTGAATTCAGACACATGGATGGTGTTTAACAGGAAGTCAGACTACATGACGTGGTGGTTTTATTACAGTCTATTAATCTGTGAAAGTAACTCTTTCACCCCCATTTTCAGTGTGACAGAAATGGCAGAAGAGGTGAAGTCTGAACCAGATTCACAGCCTGTATAATTATATTCTGTCATTACTTTAACAATGAAAATAAAGACTATAAATTGCTCCACAGGGTGAAACAACACTGTTTTCAATTAGGTAAAAAGTAATTTATCGTGGAGTCAGGAATTTTGATTTTCAAATTTTAAGCTGTAGTACAAGACTCCACCACATTGTATTATATTATCTGACCGTAACAGAATAATTCTATTATTGTCAGATGGTTTATGGACATTGCAGTATAATACAGCCTTTGTTGAAGCCCAAGAGCAGTGTTAGAACAACACTAAACAAATAGCAGGCACCCCTTAAGGGGAAATAGAGATTCTAAATGTTTTTCTCATCTGCAAATTGCAACAAAACTAAAGATTAATTTTATCCCACATTAATTGTATATCACTAACTAGCAAAATCTGTTTTTTGTAAGAAGGTCCCAAACTCAAAGAATCTCAAATAAAATGCAAAGAAACCCAATTTCAACTATTTTTAGCTTAGGAGTATGTATATATTGACTGAAGTATAAGTCTTGACATTTTTCTCTATGATGAAAGCTAAACATTAAATTCAGTGGTTTTTAAAAAGTTTTAATTTATATAGCCAAGTAGCCTCCTGCTACGTTCAAGGACACTGTGGAAAATACAAAGCTGACACTCAAAAGCTGTGTTTGAGAGTTTAAGGAAATAACAGTAAAGTTTTCAGAATTTTAAAAGTTGACTTTAAAAAAAGTACTGTTTGAGGTTTTTTCACTATCCATTGTTGCCATAACATGATTTTTATTACTGAAGAAAAAAAATCCCATAGCATAAGCTTACTTTGCACACTTGACTGATCTGTGTATAGTCTGCTTCCTAGAAAAAAAAAAGGAATATACAGTTGTAAAACACACAGCTGTAAAATGCATCTATATCTTACATATAGATATGTGTGTATACTTTTCAAAATATGTTTCAAAATAATTGTTTTGCATAGCCATAAAGTACAAAAATTGAGAGGGAAATTGAGGACCTGAAACACTCTTTTAATTTCAAATCCCAGTACTTTTTGAATCTGTTAGATCAGTTGTGTACCGTTTAGAGACAAGGGCATTTACAAAAAAAGTCAAGCTGAGCACAAAGTTGCATGTGAATTCTTTTTTCTCTTGTTGGCTATTTCAAGGTGTTTTTCAAATACAGGATGACACACTAATTGCGTAAGCCGAAAATTGCTTTTCAGTTCATAATTTTCCATTAGTAACTCTAAAAGAATTGTCTTCTTTGTCTTACCATGGCAGCTCTAAGTGATTTTAATCCATCTGATATCATTAGTAAGTGCTGTATTTCCTTCTGGCCAAAAAAGGGTTTTCTACTCTTCTCTCATTCATCAGGCTAAACTAAACAGGTCAAAGCTGTACAAGCTTTTCAAAACCCCCTGTGTCTACTGTAACACCACCTTCCCTCCTTCCAGATGCGTGCCCCATTAATATCACAAATGCCTTCTAATTTTTAATCCGATCACAATGCTCACCTGAAATGTTATACTAATCTCTCACGTGGTATCTTCTGCTCAACGTTTTCTATTTTTAAACACAGCAGAACTTGTGAATACGTGCATTTCTTGCTGTTGGATGATATGCACAATATCATATAGCACAAAATTCTTCTGTAGTAGAGACTGTGAGAACATGGCTGCATTCATAAGTCAGGGAGCAATGTATTATGGAGGTCCTACCACACTGACAGCTGACCTACCCTTCCCTCCTGCTCCCAAGCCCTGTTGCACAGCCACCCTTAGCAGGCAACAGCAGCACCGCAGCCTGACCTACTGCGTGGACAAAGCATCACTGCCTGCCAGACAGACTTGCAGCCAGCCTGTGCCATTAAAGGCCAGATTTAAATGATTTGCAGTTTCTAAACTGGCCAAGTAAAATTAAAATATTTTTTACTAAAACAGGTTAGGTAATTACCTTGGACAAAGTAAAAAAAAAAAAACAACAACAACAACAACAACAAAACCACAAACAAAACAAACCACAAAAAAACCAAAACACTGAACCCGAAACTGGCTAAAATGCACTATAGCCTAAATTTTTCAGATCTTATCACTATGGAAATAATTCAGTTAGAGAGGCTTAAGTCCACTTCAGCTGTAAAAGAAAGCATCTACATGAGCGTGGGAGTTTACCTGTACACTGTAAGCACATTAGATACACATCTGTGGTTGGTTAGCTTGACTTCTGTGATGGGTTGTCTACACTCCGTAATGAAACCCGGTGTGGTGACCTCTGTCCTCCCCCACCAGTCACCTATGGTACAAAATCTGTGTTGTCCTGGAGCTGTCCCTGAGCTGAAGAAACTTAACATCTGGCATTTTTAAAGTCTGATGCTATCAAATAGTCCTTACGTTTGTGGGAAAGTGACCTTCTAATTAAATATTAAATAATATTCTTGGAAATCAACTTATGAATTGGTAAAAAGTTACTGCATCAGAAACATGATCTTGGAGCTTGCAAATCCTAAAATCAAGAGAGACTGTGTATCAGGGATATCAACTACTTATGATGAACTATGGTAAAAAAGATCGTTGCTTGTGAACAAAAAGGTTGCTACAGTTCAAGAATTATACACCCTAATATATATTCAGTTGCCAAAAAAAACTTTTTAAAAATAATCAGCTCTTCAAGGACTATTCACTTGAATGATTGAATGAATTTACCTTAGTTTTATTCATCCAAGAGTAGGCCTGGAAACAATAATCTGAACTTGTTAGGTTGGTTCTTCTTCCAGCTCAACACCTTCTCAGTTGCATGACTGACAGATAATTTTACTGTTACAGTTAAAGCCTCACAGACTCATGATAAGGATCTCTAGGATCAACTTTTTTTCCTGCCAGAAAACTGTAATCAACTCTTATTTCACACCACTCAATGAAAAATGAGCCCAGTAAAGTCTAAAATTTGTATCAAGTGTACAACTCTGCCTTTTGTTAAAACACTGCCTTCCAGAGAACTCCAATCTTATCAAAAAAGGAAACACATGTTTGCATTCTCAGACTAGCATTTACTTTGAAAAAGTGACTCTCTCAATTGTGTTTAAAATGTTGCAACGTACTTTCAAACTGCATGAGTAGCATTTCAGTGTCTATATTTGCGTCTTTTCACCATTTTAATAATAGCTGAAGCCAGAGAAATTTCATACTCATACCAAAAGCAAAACAAGAGCTAGCCAAAAATCATCTAAGCAAAATATTATATCTCTGATTGTATGGCAGGACTCTCTTGAACATGCCTATGGTCCTATTACAAACACTCTACCTCATGTGAGCAGTGACATGCATACTGAGTTTTGGCAATATTATATGACTTTTTGCCCAGTCCTCCTACTCCCTTCCAGTCTCTCAGAAAGGAATAAAGAAAATGCCCTAATTCAGCAAAGTGGCTGAGATTGGGGAACAGATCTCATTTGTGATTTACAGAGGAGATACAACAGCTGTTAGAGAAAAATGTGCTAGGGTGTCCCCTTTACCTAGCAGATCTGGTTCTTTCTGTGAAATAGAATAAAAGGGGAAAAATAGATGCTACCTCAGCTTGTAAGAAAGTAAGCTTGACGAGCTCTCTGAATGTTCATCTTCAAAGCACTCTTCCCTTCCTTCGTATGTAAACTGGTTATATGGCAAATACAGAGGTGTAGACTTAGCTGATGGAGACTGTGAGGCCTCCGTCTGTGATGTAGAAGGACCTGGTTGCTGATTTTCATGCATTTTCACATCGCTGTGGTCTGTCACTTTGGATAAGATCCTATCAATGGTTTTGTAGTAAGGCCAGTCAGGTGCAACAGTTTCACTGTCAGTCATGCATTTTAATTTCCTGTAAGAAAAGGCATACAACATTAAAGCTTGTTTTCCTGTAAAAGTACTTTTCATACAGATCCTCTGCCACAAAACATTTGTTCTGGTCACATTTAGAAGTCAAACTGGATGCTTTTAATGAGAATAAAATTCAACACTTTTAATCTCCAATGAAGCCTTTTAGTTTCTTTTCCTTGTTCTGGCCTGTGATTAAAAGTTGCATGTAAACCTCAAATGAAATTCAATACAAATAGAGAACATTACAACTTCTAATGGAAACATCACTATGTTGGTTGTAGAATAATTTTTCTTCCCCTTACGGAGTGCCAGACTAACCAACCTACCAGTGGTCCCTGACAACTAGAGTAGGCAACACACCTCAGCCTTTACCAAACTATGGGCAGCACTGTCCTTCCGTGCTTTGAAGAGTGAATATTTATTTTCCATGATGAATACAAGTGGCTACAAATATAATTCATATCTTTTTTCTGATATTGCCTAAAAGCTCTCAATTGCCCAGGTAAACATCCTAGTAACAAGCATGAGGTGTAGATGTCTCTTCATCTGTTACAGAAAAAAGATCAGTGTAGGAAGAAGTATAGAATATCAGTAATTTAAAAAAAAAAAAATCCAACAAAACCAGTTAATAATGTGTTACAAACAGCACAAAAAAGATTGCAGTGAAAGGACTATCAGCCATGACTTTGTCTTTCACATGCATCTTCTCATGCGATCTATCATTCAGTCCTAACACAAAGTTCATTGCTATCCCACTTGGTACTCATTGTTATTTTATTTACTTTTACTGAGAAATATAAAACTGAGGTGTATAGATGAATTATACATCTCAAAGAAACTCCAGTGCCCAGCTAGAGTCCCAGATTTTCTTTTCATTTGCCTTTCCCAGCTGGGATCTTGTTGCTCTAAATGAAAACGCAGCAAGGGAACACAAGGGGAAAGGCAAGACCAATGACAAGTGCTCCATTCTCATAAACTAGATTTCGTTCAAATGGACAAAAAGCTGAAACAAATCCGATTCTCCCAGCTAGCAAGAGGCTTCCGTTTGCAGAAAAAAGGGATAAAAACTATTCCTGGACACCTGGCCCACCCCCTTTTCTTGAAGCCTTTCAGGTTTTTCCTCCTCAGAATCCATCCTGCCCACACCGGCCCTGCAAAGGATACAATTAAATAACATGTAAACACGATAAAAATGGTGCCAAACTTAAAAGTGAGAACTTGAAGTTCTTCCTTTTAAACAGCTCTCAGCCTAGGGTAAGGGGAAATCCACCAGTGAGGAAAGAAGGCAGAAAGATTTGCTTAGATTTTAAAGCCATTTAAGGATTCTGCTTTTTTCTCTCGTCCTCGCGAGGTCTGAGGAGCTTTTCCAACTATTTAGAAATGCACATCATCGTCCTGCATAGCAAAGCCTCCACAGCCATCCGTATTTTTATGCCCTCTATGCATTCAAAATTTTAATTTCATACATGTTTCACAACCTGCTGCTGCAATTTCACAGTCAGGGAATATCTAGCACAACCTACAAATACATGCATATCCATCAAGCACAGATACAAAATAGCTGAACGCAGGGCTGACAGCAACCATCACTTGATATTGATTATTTTCAGTTCTATTGTTTGGCTGTTTGCATGAAAAACGTATCAATTAAACCACTGTAAGCTACTAGCCAAGTCTGCATTCCACATTTGTTTGCCCATGTTGAAACCCCCAATATATTCAAGCAATGTGGTTTAAAACGTTACCATCTGCAGCTGCTCATCGCAATGCATTCACCACAGTCGGTCTCCCGCTCGGGCGAGACGGCAAGATGCGCGAGCACATCTCGGCCATGCCACTGCAAAGCCCGGCGGCTGCATCAAGGCTTCACCAGACATGGTGTGAGCCGTGAGGACTGCAAAACGTCGTGCCAAAACGGACGGGAAAAGCTCGGCGCTGGTAGCCTGCCGACTCGGCTCTGAGGGCGGACTTGTGCTCAGCCTAGCGCTAGCCGGGCCCCCCAAGTCCTCAGCAGCACAGCTGCTGCCCAGCCGGTCCATCCCCAGTCTGTATCAGTGCAGGGATTCGACCATCCCAAGGGTAGGATGTCGCACTCGCCCGTTCCTCCGGCCTGTCTAGGTCCCTCTGAACGGCGGCCCTGCCCTCACGTGAGCAGACTGCGGCCCCTCAATTTGGCATCATCTGCCGAAGACTGAGCATGCACTGCCCCATCTCCTCCTTGGGGTGGTTGGTATTAAACAGGGCACGTCCCAGTACAAACCCCTGCAGTCCTCCACTTGGGATGAGCCTCTAGGCAGAGTAGGCGCCATTCACCACGACTCTTCGAGCCCGGAGACTCAGCCAGACTTTACCCAGCAGGTAGTCCATCCATCTGGAGTATCACATCCCAACTTGGATAGAAGGATATTCTTGGAGACGGTGTCAGAAGGCTTTCTACTGTCAAGCTAGAAAACATTAATTGCTCTACACCCATCCACAGAGACAGTCATTTAATCACAGAAAACAAGCAAGTCGGTCAGATATGATCCACTCTTAGTAAATCCATGCTGGCTATTTCCAGTCACCACCGTCTCCTTCATCTGACTGGAAATTGCTTCCAAGATGGCTTGCTCCATGACCTTCCCAGGAGTTGAAGGGAAGCTGATCAACTTTTAATTCCTCTTCTTGCCCTTTCTGAAGATGGGTTCCACAGCGGCCTTTCTTCAGTCACCAGGGACCTCCCTCACTGTTCAAACTTTCGGAGATGATCCCTGACTCATCCTTTTCTGCTACTGGTATTTCCTCTAACCCTACTTCAGGCACACCAGCCTGAGCCCTGGGCAGCAAAGAGAGAGACAAAGGCGGCACTGAGTATCCTCACCCTTATTGCTTGCATCTGCTGTCACTAAATCACCCGCCCATTCACCAGCAGGCCTGCATCTTCCATGGTTATTCTGTTACTGCTTGGCAAAGGTTTTCAGGAGTAGGTATTTTGCCCAAGCAGGTCAGTACCTTGGGTTTTAGATTAGCTCAACTGTGTACCCAGACCCCAGTTTTTACTAAAACTATCATGATTTTGAAGGAAGAGCTGTAGTTTATTGTCTGCCCACACAGCTGTCGGGTTGCAGCTGTATAAAAGCAGGTATTTCTCTGGCTCTGAATGCATTGAATGGATACTAATTCTTCCACTTCTGACTGCTTACCATAGCTCTGGGCTAAAAAAAGGGAACACTACCAGGAGGTAGGCAAGAAACCTTGGTTAGCTTAAAAGCAGCACCAGCAGCAACCATCTACCTGTATGGAGTCTGGCTCATACATAAAGAAAAAATGATGAAGTAGATGGAGAGATGAGAAGATAAGGGGGAAGGGAGTGTCAGTCCTTTGGAGAAGAAGTAGGAACGCTGCAGGTGGAGAACAGTCACTGGAACAGTGGTGATGGTTTAGCTTTCTGGTAAAAACAAACCTACTAGCTAACCTGGTAATATTAATATCAAGTTTCAGAATTTAGTGGGTTTTAAGTATTTTTTTTGTACAACTGCCAGAAGTCCAGTAAACCTAGTGAGACAGCTGAGAGTTTTTGCCTACGTCAAGGTAAGCATAACCCTGGCAGAACTAAGTCTAAAGCAAAGACGAATTTACTGCTGTAAGTCAGTCGTTACTGTAACTCACCACAGCAGGTCTTGGTTGCATCCAAAATGTAAAGTTGGGGGTTTTTGTTTGTTTTGTTTCTCTTGGTTTTGGTTTGTTTGTTTGTTTTAACGAAACTGAAGAAGTTAAAAAGAAATAGGACAATAGTAAGGCTGGGATGCAATAGTCCAGAAATGAGAGAGGAAGATGAGCCAAATATTCAGCACTTTGAAATTGGGCAAATCACTGCCTGAGTGAACAAACCAGGCAGAAAAATTAGGTAAGAATCAGGGGTAAGTCAGAAAGTCAGCAGAGCTTGCAAAATAAATTCACACTGAGTTTATCTAGACCTGTTGTTGTTTCATGAGGCTCTATTAAAATCCAGCTGAGAGCAGGGGCAACTGAGAACTCCTTCCAAAAACTCAGGGGTCAAAGATGAGTTTACAGTGGACAAATATCTGAAGTACAAGAAACACTGTCAACCCAGTTAAGGTGAAAGGTGGTTGCTTGTCTTATTGCAGAGGAATGAATAAATTAATGGGCTTTGAGATCCTCCTGCCAAAACACTCCACTGAATGGACTGAGACACTAGTTGAGTAATTTGTGCTGCCGTTGACCTTTCTTCAGACTTTATTCTCTGTGCCTATTAATCCACCTTCTAAAATAAAATTATTACAATATTATGTTCTAGGGAACTTTTTAAAACCATCATTATTTAGTCAGTAAAAAGCAAGCAATCCATAACTTGCCTTTTTTTTTCTTTACTCTTTGCTCAAAATACTATTGCTTTTTTTATTATTATTACAGTATTTGATATTACTACTTGCCTTAAGGAATGGACACAAGATCCATCTCCTGGGGTTTCTGAGAAAAGCTTTCAAAATAAATAATAAATAGCAACTGTTCGTGAACCAATCAATGGTGAGGAAAAGAAAGATGTATGAAAGTACAGTACTAAGTTGTGCATCTGCTATAAATTATTGATATTACAGAGAAAGCTGGTAAAATATTCAAATTTAAATTTGTGCAGTAATTTGACTGCGCTTACATTTTATCATTTGCTGTAGCAGAGGTCAAATATTCCAGTTGCTTCATGTCATAGAGTATAGCAATGGATTACACAAGCAACAACGTTTAATTGCTATCATGTACACATGAAAATAAAAAATTAGACTAATTTTTTATTCAAACCATGAGACTGATTCAAATTTACCAATCATTAACATTAATTGACTGCGATTCAAATAAAAAAGCAACAGCTGCATCCTGTTGCCTAGGCTTTGGGGATGGTGGTGTTTTTGAAAATAATAAATTTACATTCACACAGTTCTTATTTTTAAACATCAGAAGAAACCAGTCAAAACTGTGGACCACTGTGCAAGCTTTACAAACCCTGCTTCCTTTTTACAGGCCAGTGTGTATTGTGTCAGTGGAAATATTATAACAACAGATACAGTGCACATTTACGCATTAAGATCAGCGTATTCGTGGTGACAGGACAGTGCTTTCTTTTAGAAGGACTAATTATAGGTTTATATGTGCTGAATGCCCCAAGTAGCCCACATAATAGAAAGAATTCAGCACATATTCCAAGTGATGCTAAACTGCAAGAGCCGGCCCGCTAATCCCAGCAAAACTTTTGATGGCCAGCACAGCAGGAAGCTTAACTTTGAATTCCAGCAGACTTGACTCAGCCCTTCCTCCTTCCAAGACAGACAGATCGGGAGCTCACCACACAGGTGTCTTTAAAACCAAACATTGAAAACCTGGTGGCTGATCTATGCGCACCAGATATTTCAGATTCTACTGTAATTCCTAAAAGCCGAATTTTACTCAAATGCACCTGCAAAATTTTTCTTTCCACCTATGGTGCTGTGCAGAATTTTCCACCCATCCACGGTGGATGAAATGGTCATTTAATATACTGAGACTCCAGTAAGAGTTACTTCAGGTCATGGTGTACTTTTCCCTGAATAGTCTTCTCCAAAGGCACTTGGACTACGGGAACGCCGAGGAATACAGGAACTGCTCCCAGACCAGCCCATCATCCCGCTGCCTCACTTCTGACAAAGGTCAGCGCTAAATACTTCAAGAATCATTTTGATGGACAGGTTTCGGGGGCACATTTGCCCATAAAGACACTTGCTTACTTTTCCATCCAGTTAGTAATATCCTGAAACCCATTGTCTTTTATAACTCTATCGAATTTGAAGACAAACCATGTCTGTGTTTTTATTTAATAAATCTAATCTTTAGTAAAAATAATAACAATAAAACAACCTACCACTCTCTTGGTGTCAATGATTCTAGTAGTAATGAGTTCCACATGCTTATTATGCAGTGTAATACAAATTTATATGACTTTAACTAGTTTTACATTTCTTGCCTTGCAATTCCAATAAATGACTTCTTGTATGGCAAAAGAAATATCTGCTTTATATTCTGCAAAATAGTACCGTATATTGTTATGCACCTCTAGAACTCCTTTTTTGTATTTCTTTGCCTTCTTTCCAAGCGGGTCACAAACTTTTCCATTTCTCTTAATAAAGAAAGCTTTCCACATCTCAGCCTAACTGTGTTTTTTCTAAATATCTTCTCATTCTCTTGTCACCTCGTTGAAATATAGGGCACTCAGAAAGAAACACAAGAATTCAAGGAGGAAATAATGACATAAAATAGATTTCTATAATGACATTTTAACATGCAAACAATGTTTTTACCTCAGAGGTGGAGGAATGGGGTACAAAAGGAATTTTAGGGTGATTGTGACGGATGCACATGTGCACTGAACTACACCTGAACTGACTTTATCTGGCAGCAGAATATTCCACGTAGGATCCAAACGTACCCAGAACCAGGGTGACTACTGGGGCTGTGAGCCCACGCTGAGCTCCGCACCGCTGCACGCGTGCACGTAGCTGCATTAGCTGCAGCAACTGCAATAGTTACTGGCTAAGACATGCTCCTCCTCTACCTATGTAGATATTTGTCTGACTTTGACTCCTTCTGCACAACGAGTAATGGCTTTTACTGAGCAAAATAAGCAAAACAGTATTTACACAACTGCATCTTAAAATGCTATGGGATCCTCAGACTGGAAAGCATTATTATAAATGTGTTCACTGCTTTCTGTTTTAGATCCTTTAAAGTTGCAGATCATTAATATCTGTTTCAAGAGATGCCCCAAGATAACTGATTTTAACACTCAACTTGGATAAAAGGACTGGTAGTAATATTCAAGTACTGCTTTTTCTTTTATAGAAAAAAAAATTACGTATACATGCATATATGTATGTATAGCAATTTGTAGGACAGAAATTTTATTTTCCGTTATGAAATTGTGGTATATCGCTAAATAATACTATTATCTGATTAAATATTCTAATCCTATCAAAGTAAGGCTACAGACCATAGCATCTTTGCAACACTGTAAACAGTTGCCTGAAAAAGTAAAGGCTCCTGAAGTGGTTGGAAGAAATAACCACTCAGGTGCAGAACAGCCCCCTCATGCCTGCTGCTACCTTCTCCCATGTCACACTTACTAACCCTACATAGTCGTTACCAAATATTATCTCAAAATAGAGTATTTTTCCCACTCTCAGGAACTTCTTTTTCAGTTTATGCTACAGTGCAGCAACGATGCCCAGAAATACAGCGAGGTAAAGCATCTTCCTCAAGTACCCTCCAGGCACCAAAATGTGGATTAAAACTCAGCACCTCACAGCAAAGCAGCAGTCGGTGGCAACTCGCATCATTTACAGTTTCATCACAACGTCTCCTACCCTCACACACCCACAAAAAGTAGCCAGAAACTAGAAATTTTAACTCATAGCTTTTGTTTGTCCCCGTTCTCTCTACCATCTCACCTTGAAAGCGAAGCACACAACGCTTCGGATAAGAACAAACAATAAGACAGACGCATTTCATGCTCAAGAGTACAAAACGAAACAGCACCGTGACGGTGCAAGGCAGTTTTCTCTCTCTCCTAAATCAGCATCTTAATCAATAAGCAGGGAGCTGCAACGCTCTGCAAAACAGAAAAGCAGCATCACAACATGCCACAGAAGCAGCCCTAGAAGTTCACAGAAACATAAGAAGAATTTTTTTTTAAGTGCTGTGTTTCCATCCCTCCC
>NW_010548958.1:31444-35822 GCF_000687285.1 Phaethon lepturus
GAGCGTATGTATGTGAGTGATTTTATGTCTTCCCTTCCCCCGGTGCAACTTTAAAGTAAGAACATTAATTGGAAAAACCGAGACGGTCTGATTGATGACAACACTGAAAATTTAGAACAAAGGCTGACAGAAATAACCTATTCCTCTTGGCAGTTACGGCACTTAAATATCGGGCAGCGTTGCTAGACACCTGTAAAAGCTCGGTGCCAGGAGATGGATTTCTCAGCAGGGAGGGCTGCAGATTTAGCAGGCCTGGTAGCCAACAACTCCCGACTTCTAAATCTGCGTGCGAGTGTGAATTGCTGGGTGATGCTGGGCAAAAATTTACCTTACTTCCAGCTTTCTCATCTCCAGTCTGGGTGAAGAAAATGGTAAGGATTACAGCAGGGTTAGTAAAACATTTTGGAGCCGTTAGCATTTGCTACAAAACATCGAGTTTAATATTGTGGGAAATGATGTTGAAGATTATGCTTGTGGATCATACAAATGTAGACGAAGGACATTCAAAGTTAAGGGGTTTACAGGATTTTCCCTAGTTTTCCATTTGATGAGAAGTCTCTGCATTAAATACAGTAAGGGTGCCTTACAGAAAAGCGAGCAGTTTTAACATGGTTGCCTGCTGTAATAACCTTTTTTATTATTAATACGAGCTTTGAGGAGAGATTAAATAAGAGAGTCACATATTTGATTTTCTTGCATTACAAGCACATAGCTAAAATCACCACTCAGGATTTCCAGTATGAGGCAGTTTGTGCCTCACAGAGATAAGAATTTAAAAAAAAAAAAAAAAAAAAAGGAAAAAAAGATATGCAAATATTTCTGTTAAGTTCTAATTATTTTTTCCCCTGCAAACAACAAATGCTTCGCATTTTCTAAAGCCAACTTCCCCTCCTGACTGACACCGCCTGTTCTGTATCACCCCGTAGACACCTCCGCCCCCCCCCCGGCTCCCCCGAGCAGCATCGAGGGTGCACAGCGATTCTCTCTCTGCAGATATAACAGTGCTGCTGCTGCTGCTGCCGCTTATAATTATAGCAATGTGTGTCACTCAGTAATAAGACGTTCAATTATTCTTGTCCCCGTGAAGTGTAACCCTTCAACTCACAAGAACAAAATCGAGGAGTCTCAGCCCCCCCCCCCCCATATTATTCTGCTTTTTTGTGGGTTTTGGTTGGTTTTTTTTTTAACTTTGCCTTGCAATACCGATTCTCACTGGCCACTTCAAACTGCAGGAGTTTCACTGCAAGGAACTGCTGCCAAGCTAACACAAGCAGTCCCCTCAGCAAAGAGAGAGGAAAAAAAAAAATCTCTTTTCCCACTAAATACATTTCCATCCCTCTGCATCATAACAACATTAGCTAATTATAAAGAAACAAAGTTGTCCCAGAGTTTGACATGAAATGGGGGAAAAAATTAACAATGACGTAACAGCACTGGCAAGAGAGAATTTTAAAAGCGATATGAACAATCTTTAATCTTTTATCGACAGATTTCCTCTAGGAGACTTCTTTCTGAAAGGCAAAAATCACTGCGTTGTCCCTGCTAAAATCTCTTAAAATAAAAAGAATTAACTGAAGCTTACCTGTACTGGAATGTCATATTTGTAATTTTTATCTTTATTTCCTCTCCGTGGCGAATTTCTCCAGTCATTTCAAAGAGTTTGTTAGCCATTTTCTCATAAACTTTGGCATTCCTTTTAGTTTGTTTCAGCTCATCAAAAAATTCTTCCCAAACCAGCATTAAACCTCTCATTTCTGCATCAGTCCAGTTTCTGGCCCTCCTGTGTTTCTCAGTCTGAGAAGAGACAATGTAACTGGGAATTTCTGCTGCAGCCATTGCTGACTGACCTAAAAGGGTTTTAAAAGAGGACACTTAATATAGATTGAGTTTTTAGTTTAGGTTTTTTGTAGTGCAAGACATGCATATGTGGATAAAGAATTTGAATGACAACAGAACATATGAAACCTTTTTGCAACAGCTTGAAGCTTGAGTGCACAAAATGGGGCCTACATCTGACAGGCAGGAATTTAGTTAAAAGCTTTTAAACAGAGAAACGTCATTTTGATGTCACGTTTCCATAGCAACAGAGCAACTGCATAAGCTACAACAACAAAAACCTTTTAACTGAAAGCCAAAGAATCAGGACAAAGTTGACAGGCCATCAATATTAAAGCTTTTAAACACTTTAGGTTTAACAAAAAAAAGATCTATGCAGCCTTTGAGAAGCTACTTTTAAGTTTCTACTTCTTTTTTAGCTTTCCCTTACCTTTTAGGCAGACAATCTGCTAGCAGGGGGTCATGGTCGCCTGAACGAGCTTTTAAGTTGCGCCTTGACAGACTCTTTAGGAGGTTGCAAGGACTGAGGCCATGTACACAAAAAAAAAAAGGTTTTTTTGCAAAGATAGTCTGCAAAAAGCTTCAGCCAGCTTTATGAAAACTATACATCTCTAAGCTAATAAATGTTTAAGCAGGCAGGCTCATTAAAAAGGAGCCTGCGTCTGGGTTTAAGAACATGCACAAAATAGTATTTAAGTGTTTAAATATAGAGAGAAACGTATATACAATTTCAATATAAAGCCACTTTTTTTTTTTTCCCCCGAGATGTTTTGCTGCTGATAAGCACACACTGCAGTCCTGTCAGTATGAATTTGCCTTTGTAGGTATGTATTACTGGATGTGTATTTTGTATTCCCAGTAATTTCGGTGCTATTTATGCAGCCTGTGTTCTGCCTTAGGACTGCAGCAGAAGCATTTCACCTGCTTTATGGGGAACCTAAAAGGATTATTCAACGAGTTAAAAAAAGGCTGTGAGATGCTTAGAACTGTGAATAAATTGCTTTGCTGTAAAACAAGCATTTTGAGCTGGTTTCTATATAGGGCTACATTCTGCCAGCAGTTATACCAGAGGAGCACCGCTTATTCATCGAATTAAATATTGTGCAACACGAGCAGTGGGCCAAATTCTGCCCCCGCTTACACGCGTGCAATCTGACAATGATCTTCCACAAAACAGTGAAAAGCAGGAACTGCATTAATTCAAGCAGTACAACCAGCTAGAGAGAAAGGTGTTCATCTCCTACAGTCCCAAGAAAACCGTGTTACGTAAAATATAAATAAATAAACCACGGACCTTTCTTATTATTATTTTCTGTTTCAGCATATAACAGCAATAACGACCTCACTGCAGGGCATTTCCTGAAGATTAATGACAGGCAGGGGTTAATGGCCTGAGGCTCACCCAGTCAGTCCTTAATCCCCAGGAAATGTTCTGTGCCTCAATCCTTAATGCTTAAGTATCCTATAAATTGTAAGTCTTCTCATAACCACATCCTTGATCTTAACAATAGTTTCAAAACACACGGCTTGGTTTGTATCCTGGAGATGGCAAAGAGAGCACATAATGTTCCTAAAAGGTACACTAGTAAAATCTGTAGTATCGTTGCCTTCTTTTTAGTTTATTTATGCTGTTGTTTATTACAAAAGGCACAATAGCATATCATGGAACAAGGGGGTGGGGGGTGGGGAGAATCATATATACTTTACATAGGAACTCCCACTGATCCAATCCTGAACATGTCTCTGTCAGAAATCTACCTGCTGAGTCACTGGCTTCCTAAAAAAAAACAATTAAAAATCCCCTAGCTTCCAGATAACTACTTTTAACTACTAATATGACATCCTAGCAACTATTACCTTTAAAAATGTGTAAACAGCAGCATATGTTGTGCTGATGATCTTGCATGGTTTGTCTCTTGGGTGGCCAGCTGGGAGACATCACATGATCCGGGGACAGATGGTGGTCAGAAGAGGATCAGCTGGTGACACGTTCATTTTATTAATTTATTGTTTTGTTTTGAAATTCCCATCACTTAACCTTGGGCTCCATGCAGCTATGTTAATAAAACCATACCCAACTGGGCTGGCTGCAGGGGCTAGGGAGCACCAGGAGATGTTTAAGGAAGCAACGCAGCGTCCGAGAGGAAGACACCAATGGTCTCTTCTTACAGCGCTGGGTCTGAATCGGGACCAACACATGCTACTGCAAAGCCAAGCTTGCTTTTCAGCCTTTAATCATCCATTAGAGGTTTGGTTTTCCCCTCCAGGCTTTAATCCACCTAGGTTCTGAAAATGCCGATTAACACCACTGAAACCTATAGCACGATATATAAGCATTGTTAAAAAACCCAAAGATACGTATGGTCTCTGCTTTAAAGGGGTTTTTTAATCTGGTGTAAAGCACGACAACCAGGACAGGGTGGGAGAGAACCTGTCCAGCTGCAACAAGTCCTTTCCGTGACGGTCGACAACTATTCCTTCCCCGTTCCATCCACATGTGCCTGGCATATGTGCGGCTGCTCCCTGCGCTCCGCACCGCCTG
>NW_010548959.1:0-464 GCF_000687285.1 Phaethon lepturus
GCTGCTTGCAGGTGTCCCTGTTTTTCTTGCTTCTTCTTAGCTGTTTACCACAGCTCCTTCTCAAGGCCGAGCCCTGCAGATATCCAGCTGTTTACCAGCTTCTCAATGCCACAGCTCCTTCTCCTTAAGGTCAAGCCGTGCAGCTCAACGCCACAGCTCCTTCTCCTTAAGGTCGAGCCGTGCAGAGTGATCCCAACAAAATGGTTGCTATCTAGCGAAGAAAAAAAAATAATTCACATACTAGACTCCAAAGTTTTAAATGGCTGTGCATATACTTCCATTGTTCCACAAGTTGCTGCATGTTTATTGAATTGGCCCTCTGCATTAGTTACAGATGGTCAAATCTGATTTTTTGCAAATAAAAGGATAAAAATCAATTTTCATTAAGTAGCCCCCTAAGCTGTATGGTCCAGAGTTCCAGGGAATACAAATCTATGTGTCATGGTTTAGCCCCAGCCGGCAAC
>NW_010548960.1:0-2809 GCF_000687285.1 Phaethon lepturus
ACATCAGCACTTTTTTTTTTTTCCACTCATTAGCGGGGGTCGTTTCAAACCTTGATCGCCAGATGCTCCAAACGCCGGTTCGTGGGAGAGGGGCAGATCTCCCCTCTGGTGCCGCGCCTGCCCTGGCAGCAGCCCCTTCCGGGGGGGGGGGGGGGGGATAAAAGCAGGTCCCCATCGAACTAAATTGCCTCCCTCAAAATACGAACCTGTCTGACTTCCCCGTCAGTGCGAACACGCTCTAATTATTTTTCATCTCCCCTTCTAACAAGATTACCGTTACGAAGATCCCGTTGTCGCTGAGACGGATGAGACTAACGAAGTGGAGATCTCGCAGGTCGCGGAGCAAAAGCCGGTGCAGTTCTACCCTCCGGAAAACAAGCCCATCAAGCCCAAGAAAATCATCCCAGACTCCCACATGAGTAAGATGGCCTCCTCCTTTCTCAGCTCCTATAAATTTTAAAGTACCTTTATGGGAAAAGGTGTGGAAAGGGATGAGGAGGCTCTGGGAAAAAATAACTGGGAGGAAGTTTGAGTGGAGGGGGAGGTAATCTGTGCGAGAACGAGCCGTTAATTACAGCAGAAACGTGCCAGAGCGGGAGCAAAGCTTTCAAAAGCCACTCGTGCCTTCTGCACGTCAATCTGCAACAGCCATTTGTTCTTTTAAAACGTCTTCAGGAAGTATCGATGAGCGGAAGGTCCCCAAGAGCAGAAATCACTTTAGGAAATACTGGGTTTTTTTCCCGTTTAAAATACTCCACACTCAGCACTTATCCCCTTTGCAGCTTTTCTGGTTTTTTTTTTAGTTTGGTTTGGTTTTGGGTTTTTTTATGTTTAGTTTGTTTCCTTTTTATTTGTTGCTTGGGAAGATTTCTGAATTGTGGAGCTGGTAGTGTACTTACTCAGTTGTTTTCTAATCGCTGTTAATTAAAAAGAGACTATCGTGAAAACAAGGTGAGGCAAGCCAACGCATCCTTTTCAAGTTTATCTACCAGCATCTCCAGAGTCTGTAATTAAATGGAGAATGAGAGCTCTGGCTGCAGACCTCGGGCTGTAAATCAAAGCCTTCAGCTGTCAGATGTTTCTTCTTGCTAATATTTCCAGAGACACCTGTCTCAGGTGAAGGGCTAAAGAGGCACGAACTGCTCCGGGCTGGTTGGTCTGCGATAAGATTTTTACCTTGCTGCACCAAAGACCTCCAGGAAAGACGAACGGTGGTTGCTCATCTCCGCAGCTCAAGAGCAGGCTGTGGCAGTCCCTTTAATTTTTAAAATATTTATTTATTTTATTTTTTCTCCCCAGCACAAGTCATTACCTGTGAAACCAAGATGAGAGACAAATGCAGAGGCTCGACATGCAACAGGTAGTGTTTTATTGATCCCTCTTGGAGCGCCGTGGGAAAAAGTGGCCCCAAAATTGTCTGGTTCTTGTAAACATAGGATAGGCTATACCATGTATTTTTTGTGACTGACTAGGTGGATCTCTCTCTTTTTTTTTAAAAAAAAAAGCTTTAATTTCTCTCAATACAGAGCCTTCAGCCAAGCCTAGCAATAAGGTGACTCAGTTTATTTTATTCAGCTGTGATGACCCACAGTTTCAGGTGCCCAAAATCGTTTAATAAATTTTGCCAGAGTAATTTTTGAGCCTTTTTCATGCATTCCACCGTGGTCCAAGCCAGACTAATAATTCATGGCTTGTCCCCTCCCCCCCCGTCAAGAACTTCTGGTTAAGGTTTCTGCAAAGAACGGGACAGTTTATCACTTGGAGAAAAACCAAACCCACAGAATCTAAATATTGGTCAGGCTTTTAAGGAGGGTGGAGAAACGGTTTTAAAAAGTAGCTATTTTGCAATCTTGTTTTTAAATGGAAGAGTTACGTGAAATGAATGGAATGACTATTAAATGAAACAGAGTCAAAGTCTGTTTTTCTTGAATTGTTTTTTCGCCACCCTCAAAGATACATATCTTTACTAGGTATTTGTGCCCAGCTGGCTGCTTGTACAGTAAGGCAAAGATCTTTGGAACATTTTATTATGAGAGTGTAAGTACCTTTTAATAGCTCATAGGTGTAATTTGTGGGGAGTTAGCGGTAATAACAGAAATGGGAAATGCCAACAATTCTAGTGTAATTTGGCTTTTCGTATTCTTCAGTTGTGGCGCTGTAAAGTGGTGCTAATAAAGATTATCTGTATTTTCATCATCTCAGTGATGAAAAAAAGAAGCAGTCTGGAGAGGCAAAGTGATTCTAGACTTGATTTTGTCACAAATGCCCTTAATGTGCAATGAAACCCATGGAGAGTGAGGGATGGGGATCAACGGACAGCTCTTACAAAGATCTCGTCTTCGGTGTGGGCAGCTGTCATCCTGAACAGAAACTGTATATGAAAAGCACTGTTAAACGTTGTAACTAAATCGAATTTTGGGCTGATTTGCTGGCTGTTGAATTAGCGAGATAGTTTATAAATAAAGCATGGCACTGTTTTCCCATCAAAACTGCTTTTGGGGTGAAGAAAGGCTGAAGGGGGTTTTGTGCAAAAGCTTTTTTGCTTTCCCCATTCTCGCTGTTGGTCCATGTCTGCATCACCCGTGGTGGATCTTTGCCCTGCAACTTCTGTGACTGCAGACAGCCGCCTCCTCCAAGTGGTTTCAGCAAAATATTTTGGGTTTGAGTATTTGGTTGAGAACTGGAAATATTTCATACTGGTCGTTAATTTCCAACGCTGCTTTTCGAAATTGTACCTAAATGTACGGTTTTGTTATTTAAAAAAAGCTTGCCGTTCAACCAGGCAGTGCTTAAAATAATAATAATAATA
>NW_010548961.1:0-1138 GCF_000687285.1 Phaethon lepturus
TCTCTTCCTCTCTTCCTCTCTTCCTTCCTTCTTCCTCCCTCCCTCTCTTTCTTCCTCTCTTCCCTTCTTCTCTCCCTCCCTTGCTTCCCTTCTTCCTTTCCTTCTCTTCCTGCTTTCCTATAGTATAACAGCTCCCACAGGTTACAAATCCTATGTGCAAACTCATTTGATTAGAAGATCAATAGGTGATTAATTTCTGTGAATAAGCAACACAGAAAAAAAGGACAGCAAAAAAGCAAGGACAGTGGTACACTCAGTAGCACCAGTCCATACATAAGGACCTCTTAAAAGGATGCAAAATTCCAGAAAAAAGTGATGGAATAATATTTCATATTATTTCCCAACACCTATCAACAATGATTTCACTTATCCCCTTACACTCAAGGACAAGGTATTATACATATAATCCAAGCTTTTGCCTATTTTTTAATATACTTGTAAACATTTGACCTAAAAAATCCAAATCCTTTCAAGTTAGACTTTCTCTATTAGAACCTGTTTTGACTTATTAACAACCCACTGATTTTTTCCCCCAAAAAATTTCTATTAAGAATAGAAATAATTTAAATAAATTATGGTTATATCCAGGTCTACATTTCATATCAATGTAAGATAAACTATTTCCATTATATAAAATTCATTCTTTATTTTTTAAAAATAGTCAAAAGTTATTTTATTCATAAGCATGGGTCATAAAATTTTAAGTTTTGTCATGTCTTGGTAGACCAAGTAATGAAAACTATTTGGCTTTCCTTTTAACTTTCTACACAATGACTCTTATTTTCCATTGCAGGATATCTTTATTGTATAAATCATTATCATTTATTCACTTACAGTTTGTATAAAAGTAGAACTTTAATATCTTTAGCTGATGATCTCCATATGATATGAGACAAACACAGTATGTCCTTTATTCACATAGCAACTCATGATATATTTTCACAGAGTGATTCTCTATTATTTTGTGTCACTTGATCGGTCACTCAGTAAAACAGGGTTGCTAATGTCATCAGCAGAGACCTTTCACTGCTGTTCATCAGCTCCAGCTTCTCTTGCCAAAGTTCTGTCCATCTTCTTTCACTGTTTATCATCAGTTTGCAGAACTAACTTTCTCTCTTTCTTTCTTTCTCTCTTTCTT
>NW_010548962.1:0-475 GCF_000687285.1 Phaethon lepturus
CAGGACAGGCGCCGAGCTGGGCCGCAGACCCGGTGCGCGGGAGCGGGCGCAGGAGATGCCCGTCAGAGGAAGAAGCCTAGAGCAGGTTTCCTCTCTCTTTAACTGTAATTCAATAACACGGGTAATGTTAGACATGGAATTGAAGTACCTTTAATTTGTTCCTAATTAAGGTTCTTGAAAATTTACCGTAGCACCACGGCTCTTTGCCACCCGGATGTTGTTTTCCCTGTTCTGCACCACTTGGGATTTCCCCTGGGGCTTTTTTCCCTCCGGTCAGACGCTGGGAGGATGGAAGGCAGCGACTTTGTTTGCTTTTTAGTGCTCAATATTGCTTATTAGCTGAATAGTAACAATCCTTTGTTACGATTCCTTAAGTTCTGCAGCAAACAGAAGGCCTGTAAACGCCCCGGATGAGCAAAAAAGCGTAAATTACCTTGGAGATAATAAGCCTAATGTAAACAGTATTTATGGCTCC
>NW_010548962.1:658-1054 GCF_000687285.1 Phaethon lepturus
AAACCCCCCCGCCCCGCGGGCGGGCCGAGCCCAGGCGTGATTCGGCAATTACAGGCAGCAAGCACTCAAAAGCATCGATCAGAGGAAATATTTCACAAACAACCGACGGGGCCAAAATCTTTCCAACCGAGAACAAATTTGTGAGCAGCAAAAGGAAGCAAACGCAACAAATTAATTACTCGCTGCAAAGCAGCTCGCATGGCTCGAGCAGCTACCCGGTAACACCAAGGATCCTGCAAATTGCTAGGTAACTGTGCCGAACAGAGTCAAAAATAATCCCTCCCGTGACTTGCTCTGACAGCGTTTGGAAGAGTCAATTAAGGCCGTTTTGGCATGTAACGGCGTGATACCGGCTCTGCGGAGCCACGCCAAAGGGCCTCCAGCCGCGGTGCGCGA
>NW_010548962.1:1112-1750 GCF_000687285.1 Phaethon lepturus
GCAGGGGCTCTGGGCTCCTCCAGGGTGGGAGGACGGGAAGAACGACACGTGGGCATTTTTGACGTCGGCAAAAAAAGGGGCTCTCCGCATCCTCTCCGGGCAGCACGTTCAAGCAGTGCCGCCCGACCGGCAGCTTCCAGCCCGTGTGCAAGCGCCAGCGACTCCTGGGAAGCCCTGCAGAAACACCGCGTGCGCCAGGGGTATAAATAACGCCCGGCCATCTCTCAGGTGCTTCTTGAAAAATGACTTCTTATTGCCATGCAATTTGAGGAAATATCCTGATTAAATCACAAAGACACCATAAATTGCCAAAGTTCGGATTCTCCGGGATGAAAAAAGAAGCAATTTTGTACCCTGTCAGCAGAATGTAAATGAACGGGCTGAATGAATTAGTGTACGATAAACTTTTAAAAAGCCAAGTTACAATTTAAAACAGTAGTGAGAGCTGTGGAATGATTTAAGATTTATAAAAAACAACACCAAAACCCCCACAGCACCACTCTAACGCCATTCAATTATGGCTCGCACGGCTACCCATAAATATCTTTTACCACCTTCCGGGACAAGACATCTTTGTTCTGCAGCACTAAGGCAGCTACGTGCCCGATGCCTTTGGGGTGACTGTCCCTGGTATGGGA
>NW_010548962.1:1792-2040 GCF_000687285.1 Phaethon lepturus
GCCCCACAGTGCCCGGGGAGCCACATGGCTTCCGGCAGAGCTGCTCGATGAGATTAGCCACAGCCCCCGGCAAGTTTCCAACGATAATTGGTAGCATTTTGTTTTCAGGGAGCCACAGCAACTCTGCGGCTCCAAGTGATAGTTTTGCTCCTTCTCGATGGGAGGGCCGATGGCTACGGCGTCCGGGTCCCCCACCCGTTACCTCCGCAGAGGCGAGAACGCCGCGTGGCGGCGGGAGCGCTCACCAG
>NW_010548963.1:0-351 GCF_000687285.1 Phaethon lepturus
GAATCTTTGCCGGATGAAGCCCGGCGGGCCAGACCCATTACGAGGGCGATACTACCCCAGGTCCTTGGGTTTTTCCAGCAGATCCTAAGCAGTCCCTGCTCTGCAACTAGACTGGGCTGAAGTCACCGTTCCTCGTGATTTACCTGAGAAGTCTCATTTTCTTCCCCGTGCGCTTCTGCTCTCCCAGAGCTTCTCCAAAGCTGCTCAGCATTTCGTTTCTCCAGCCAATAGCTGGTTCAGACGTTTGCTCGTGGCACCTTCGCTGTGGAAACGTCGCGGTGCTTGCCGGGAGCAAGCTGACCCGTGGGCGAGGGGCTTGGCACCGGAGCTCCCGGGGGTTTGCTCCTGCAG
>NW_010548963.1:447-751 GCF_000687285.1 Phaethon lepturus
AGCCTGTTCGGAGGGGGCTCTGAAGGAGCGGCACAAACTGAAGGCCCTACGGCAGAATCACAAGGGCCCTTTCGTCTTTGCAACGTGGAGAACCTCACCGCAGAAATCTCAGGGGCTGAGCTTGGGAGTAGGGTCTGCACTGCAGCTCCTCTGATTTTGGGGTTCGTTTGGGCAAGGCGTGCGCCGAGGAACCTTGCCTTCCCTCTGAATAGGTCTTACCCAAAAGCCTCATTTTTAAAACAAAATTAGCCTGGAAAAAGTCTTTTAAGCCTCTCGCTCGGCGCCTGGCGGGGCGGTTCATGCC
>NW_010548964.1:0-293 GCF_000687285.1 Phaethon lepturus
GCCTCAGCCGCTTCCCCCATCCACCCCTCATCCCCCCACCGCACAGGTCAGCCTCACTCTGCTTTCTGCTGACGGGTGTCACTATTTATAATTTTTGGAGAGAGGCCACTACCAAAAAAAAAAAAATCAATGCACCAACATAGGGGCTGCATGCAGGTGAGCCACTTCGTTTTAAAGGTAAAAAAATTAAACCAGGCAAAACTACACCTTAACGCACAGAGTATCACCCAAGAGCTGGAGGCTGCAGCACCAGGGTCCCCTTGGAGCAAGACACCAGCTCTCTCCACCCCCAT
>NW_010548965.1:0-4090 GCF_000687285.1 Phaethon lepturus
CCAGCAGATCAACACTCCCACACAGCTTGGTCCCACCCAGACACGGCGAGGAGAAGGACTGCTGTCGCAGCAATGTCCCAGCAGCACTTCCAGCCACCTCAGTGACACATAAGCAGCAGCGACGCCAATGAGTAGAAACCGCAGCTTTCTTGGTTTATGCAAACACTTTGAAAGGTGAGGGCGATCTGTGGGTACTGTGCACCAACATGATCAATAGGCATCGCCAAAAATGAGAAACGTCCATGGCATAGAAAAGCTTCCAATCTTCTTCATATATTATTAATCAGTCGAAATTTCTAAAAGGGGAAGTTGGAAATACCACTTTATACTTTTCCATTGCAGATAAAAATCTCGTTTTCCACCAACAGCGATGATCAGAATGGAGAGCTTCAAAACTACCTGTACGCTGCATGGACTGCAAGTTGCCCTCCGAGATCTTCCTCCGCAGGGACGTGGCACACCCCCGGCCACGGGGCCACGTGTCAGCCCTGGTGGGGGGGGAACCGTCCCACATCTGCACAGCCCAGGAGAGCTGGTGGCACCTTCTTGAAAAACTGAGCAGAGAAGCCTTTTTTTATTAAGGGTCTGACATCAGCCTGAGTCTCGCTCGTTCTGCAGCTGCCAGGATCATAAGCAATTCAAAAGGAAAACATCCCAACTTTGTATGAAACTGAGGACATAATTACATTATTGCTGTTTGGAAGGATAAAAACAACTAGATGAGGATAAAATCAGTCTTAGCATAGAAACCGGGAAGACAGTAGCTAAAGGGGTGTAAGCCACATGCAATTACCATCTGCCTGATGCGCCAAGTCTTCTCAGACATCCCATACACAGAACACGTTGAAGATAAGACGTCAATGGCTTATTGGTAAACATATCCTAGTCAATGATAATCTGTCTGTACTCGTGATGAAAAATTTGAAAAATTAATTTCACAGATGAACTTTTCCTTGAAAGGGAAACATAGAAGTTATGAAGGCAGTAACGTAACTGGGACCCGGACAGCAGGCAGAGCTGGCTGCTGCCTCTCCCGTTGCCTCCATCAGCACAGGCGCCCGGTCTTGCCAGCCGCAGCTTACGCATTATGCCGTTCCTAATTATCACCGATTTATATTTTCCTGCAATACTAATAGGAGGCATAAAATCAATCCTTCTTGTCTCATTCTCAGAGGAACCTTATGAAAACCCGTGGCACGGCCTGTCTGATGCGGCACGCCATCGTCAGCTACGCAAGCTGGCCGAGCAGAGCGCCGTACACGCCGGAGGACGCTCCCAGCTCCATACCGTACCCCGAGTTCGGCCGCGCCCCGCTGCCCCAGCCGCCCCTCGGGGGATGAAACGTGCCCGTAAGCATCTCCTCCTTCTGGCTGGGAGGTGCCGTAGCTGCGTTACGTGCAATTTAGCACCATTCTGCAACTTCCAGGAGCTTCCTCCTCCCGTAGCCAGCCAGCCCCGGCACCGCGCTGCCCGGGAACGCCAGGAGCCCGGCCGCAGACCGCCGTCATGCTGCACGTTCATATGGACGGGGTCTGCAGCCTTAGCGTGGCTACCCCCCAGGGGCTCAGGGACGACGAGCACAAACCGCAGCTTGCTGTAACCCCAGTTACGGAGAGGGCTGCCAAGCACGACGAAACCCAGCTGCCGACGACACAGCACGGCCTACAGACACGGCTCGGAATGGCTGCCCGCGCCCTTCCCCGCCCCGCCGGCGGCTCGCCGGTATTGACCCTCGCTGTTTAAAAAACAGCAGCGGTTTGTCCTTCCATACCAAATTTATCCATACGCAGGTACAACGACTCATTGTCTAAGTAACAGTGATTTGGTGTTACTGAAAATGCTTTTGGCATAGTTTCACACAGAAGAACTGCAGGTTTTCAACTGCAATCGGTAACTCATCGTGAATGTGACAGAGCATTGCTTTTTGGGGTGGTTTTTCGGTTTTGTTTTGGGTTGGGTTTTTTTAACAAGAAGTTATCATACAGTATCGAGTAACTCCCTTGGGTTCTTTTCTTACTGCTAAACAATATTCAGGGGAAAGAGATCACATAAGCAACTGTTCTAGACCACGCAACCCTGCTCTTTGGTTATGAAGCGGGACGCGGTGGATCCTTGCTAGCAGGCGCTGCGCTGGAGACGGTCCACGCGGCAGCCATTTCACGTGGGGAACACCTCCCGCCTCCTGCACGACACCCGGTTCTGGGATTTTGTCCTAGTTTGTCATTAAACTGCTTGTAAAACATTTCCGTTCAAAGCATTATTTTTATTGCTTATTTTATCTTCTTCCATTTTTCCTTGAAATAAGGCAGCTGAAGGTAACAATTTTATCTTTCCAACCGTTTTGCTTGAGCAACCAGTTAATAGCTGTGTAGCCTGATCCATACAGCCCTGCCTCCCAGCGCTGCCAGCAACGGTGATACACAGCAGCATTTACCCAAAATTCAGGAAAGGCCATCACAACCTTCACTGACTTCAGAAAGAAAAGCACACTGAAGCTACGGAACGTTCCTGCTCCATCACCCAAAACACACGCCCAATTTCACAGTCACCGGGAGTAGTCCTGACATGGTGCGACACATCATAACCTCCATCGCTGCCGTTTCATATTTCTGTGTGATCGCTGCCTGAATCGCAGTAACCTTTATTAGCCTGCTACACAGAAGGCTGGGGGGTTGGAGGTTTTTGTTTGGTTGGTTCAGGTTTTTTTAAAGCTGAATCCTGAAAAATAATTCTCTCTCGGTTCCATCTCCAAAGCGGATATAAGAATCTCAATATAATCCTGATATTTTATCACAAATAATTTGTTGCCATAAACTCTGTACAGGATCCAATAAACTAAAGGATCCATTCAGTCCTTTGCCATTTACATGATGTATCGCTGCTGCTCAGAACTATACACAGACTCATCTTAATCCAGAACATAAAGAATTCTAGTTTTAATTATACAGTAGCAATAAATCCTGTAAAGTTGTCATAAACATCATTAACTAGATCATTTACTTCACAGTATTTCTCAACAGAAGAGTTACATGATTCTGAAAAAAATGAACGTTGCTTTCCAATACTAAAAGCATCAGAACTCATTGTAACTTCTGCCATAAATACACTTTTTTTAGCATTTCTGCTACAGATGTTGTCTAGAGACATACCAGTCTACACCGACTCTGCCACCGACAGCCTCAAGGCAGAACGCCTAAAGAGGTACAGGGAGGTCTGGAGTGAGAGAATAAACTGAACAACAGATTCAAAAAAACCTACCATTTAGGATGGATGTGAAGTCTACTTACGGATACTGGCTGCCATTTCTAAGAGAGAAGATCTGAAAGGAGGCATCTTCTCCTCAAAAAAATACACCAACTCTCGTGAACATTCTTCATAAATTCATCAAGAACCCTACACACAGTTAAATGATACAATCGAAAGTTAAAAGGTCTCCACAGTTACTAGCCTTGTTTGTTACACTGCAGGAACAGCTACTGCTAGATTTTGATAAACATTCAAAGTCTACTTAAATGTCAACCTAGTTCAGTGTCATTCAGAAACAAAACTGTTCTGTTTAGCAAATCAGCTGTAATACAAAGTTAAGAAACCACAGACACTGGGCTGAGCAAACTGTTTCCCAGAGGATAAAAACAATTATCCAGTCTAGTCAATCTCCTTCCAAATATCTAATCAGTTAATAAATAGCTTTATGAATGTGACACTGAAAGGCTTATATCCCTTTAAAAAAAAAAACAAACACCAGTATGGCCAGGTATTGTTTGCTTTAATTTTCCGTGGTTGTGGACTTCAAGACAAACTAGAGAATGAAGCAATGTGAAAGCCCTGACGCTCGGTAATCACGGCACCTCTGACAAAGTCTTTCAGCAGGCTGAAGAAAGGCGTTGTGAAGCCTTAGCCTCCGTAAAAGCCCAACGGTTATAATACCAGCCCTGAAAGAAGGCACTGCAAATACCTTGCTCCCAATCACTTCTTACAGGGTTTCGTTGTAATGCAGTTCCCGAAGCAATCGTCCTTCTCTCCTACACGCAGGCCGTGGGAAGATGCTGCCCCGGCGGCGGCTGCATCGGGGCTCCTCTCCCCGCGGGCC
>NW_010548966.1:0-316 GCF_000687285.1 Phaethon lepturus
GGCTGCCTTCGGCGCTGGCCTCAGCCAAGCGCACCGGGCAGCCTGCGGCACGCTCGCGGCACACTTGCTCTCCTCCTCCTCTCCTGCCACGTTCCAGCTGGTCCCGGGTCTGTGCCACCCGTCGGTCCCGCTGCTCTCGGGGGGATGCAGCACCCCGGGCTGCCTTCGGCGCTGGCCTCAGCCAAGCGCACCGGGCAGCCTGCGGCACGCTCGCGGCACACTTGCTCTCCTCCTCCTCTCCTGCCACGTTCCAGCTGGTCCCGGGTCTGTGCCACCCGTCGGTCCCGCTGCTCTCGGGGGGATGCAGCACCCCGCG
>NW_010548966.1:381-613 GCF_000687285.1 Phaethon lepturus
GAGCGGCGCCGAAGGCCGAGGGGCAGCAGGAGGAAGAGAGGGAGCCGGGAAGAGGAAAGGGAAGGCGAGCGGCGAGGTGGGAGGGAAGGTTTGGTGTTGAAACCGAATTCCTCGTCCGCGCCAGCGGAGCAGATTTCCAGTGTTTATTTTATCTCTTTAGTTGAGCCCCTTTGAGGCAGAATATATTAAATGGCTTGACTTTATATAATGGAAATAATTGAAACAATACTCC
>NW_010548967.1:0-6656 GCF_000687285.1 Phaethon lepturus
TTCTTCCTTAGATCTAGTCTGAACCTACGCTCTTTTAGTTTAAAACTATTACCCCATGTCTTTTACAACAGGCCCTGCTAAAAAGCCTGTGCCCATCTTCCTTATTGGCCCATGTTAAGTATTGGAAGGCTGCAACAAGATCTCCCTGGAGCGTTCTCTTCTCCAGGCTCAGCAACCCCAACTCTCTCATCCTGTCCTCGTAAGAGAGGTGTTCCATCCCCCTGATCATTTTGGTGGCCCTTCTCTGGACCCACTCCAACAGGTCTATGTCTTTCCTGTGCTGAGGGCTCCAGAGCTGGATGCAGGACTCCAGGTGGGGTCTCACCAGAACAGAGTAGAGGGGCAGAATCACCTCCCTCAACCTGCTGGCCACGCTGCTTTGAATGCAGCCCAGGATACAGTTGGCCTTCTGCAAATGCACATTGACAGCTCCTGTCCAGCTTTTCACCCACCAGGACCTCCCAGGTCCTTCTGGGCAGGGCTGCTCTTGATCCCTTCATCCCCGAGCCTCTGTTGGTATCAGGGGGTTGCCCCGACCCAAGGACCCTGCCCTTGGCCTTGTTGAACCTCATGAGGATCACACAGGCCTATTTCTCGAGCCTGTCCAGGTCCCTCTGGATGGCATCCCATCCCCTAGGAGTGTTAACCATGCCACTCAGCTTGGTGTTGGTCTGCAAACCTGCTGAAGGTGCAGTCGATCCCACTGTCTATGCCATTGATTAAGATACTAAAGAGTACTTGTCCCAGTACAGACCCCTGAGGGACACCACTTGCCACCGATCTCCATCTGGACACTGAGCCATTGACCACTACTGTCTGGATGTGACCATCCAACCAATTCCTCATCCATCCAACAGTCAACCCAAGTTTGATCAGGTTTGATCAAGTCTGTTCTGCACAGGACTTAGTTTTAGGGGGTTCTGTATTAATTATGGAACAGTACTGAGAGTTGACATTAAGTTGACAGTTGTCTCAACTTGTGAACTGCATAATGTACCCAGTGTACCACTGACAGCTCTGTATGAGAATATTGGATATTAAGTATAGCTTCTTGCCCTTCAGAATAGTGTGGAATTCTAGCTTTACTGTTAACGTAGCTTATTAGTTGTTTTGAAAAACCTTTAGTGTTTGAAGAGGGGGAGGTGTCAAAAGCTCGTGACATAAATATTCTGAATACATTTGGCACTACTGCACAGACTGTATTTTGGATGTAACTAGTCTTACATGGAACTAAGGGTGCCAGTGCTGCTGTGTTGCAAACTGATCTGCTATTGTAGTAGTCTGGAGGGTGGTGATACAGGTTACTTTTAGAAGTCTACAGGGGAGAACTTGAAGCTTATAAGTAAATCTTAAGGAGGTGTTTTGATCCTGGGGTATGTAATCAATGTATGTCAGCATGATGTGTGCAACTTCTTGAAGAACCCAGAAGTTAGTGCATGACTGTGTTCCTGCATTATTAGTCCTAAGGTCCAGAGACATGTCTTTATGCTTCTTGCAGAAGAAGAAATAAGCTTAAATGTTAAGTGCATTCAAGTTAATATTTTTGCAGTCTGATTTCCTTGAAGTTGATAGTGTGCTGTATCATTCTAGCTTTAAGATTGATATGCAGGTTTTAGTGTGAGTGATGAAAGCCTTAAGATTAACAGCATAAATACTGTTTTTTTTTTTTTAGGCAGCTTTTCTTCTACCAATTGTGGACCACATGATGAGAGGTGGCGTAACTGCCAGTAGCTTTAAAGAGCAGCAAGAACCGGAATGTATTATTGTTGCCCCAACTAGAGAACTGATAAATCAGATCTTCCTAGAAGCAAGAAAATTTGTGTATGGGTAAGGTTTTGCACTGTTTCCTGGTATTGATTATTACTTTGTCTGAATCAGCAGTGCTTTATTTTTTTCATGAATACTTTCAAAAAAATTTTTGTGCCAATTGAATGACTACAGACATGTGAATTTAGATGGTAATACTGGCTAGCAGGTTTCTTAGTATATGGCCAGGGTTTTAAACTCACCTTTATGATATTGCGGGGCGGGGGGCTTACTCCATCTTGAAGAAGACATAAGTACTAAATTTGTGTCACATCATTTTTACTGATGAGAAAAAAGAGATTTCTTAATTTAAATTTAGCTTGCCTAATATAACTTATACTTGCTCTTATTTTCATCTTGACAAAAATAATGTGTTGGGGTTTTCAGTTAACTTTCAGTGGTGGTTTCTAATTTGTACTTCCCACTATTTCCAGTCTTGAACAGCAGTTTCACAGCTCAAGTAAGCCCTTCTAGCTCTGCTTATTCAAAGCAGAACAAAAGGTCTAAACTTGTCATTAAGCCCTTAGATGTTGCACGAGAGTACATTTGTACTAGTTTGCCAGTGGTCTTTCTGCTGCTAAGTGATAGATTTCATCAGCGCACAGGAAGCTAATTAAATCTATTGTCTGTAACAGCTTGTTACTGTTAGGAGGTGGAATGGAGAACATTGTCAGTGCAAAATATATTGGGCTAAATTAGACTTTGCTCACTCAAGCAAACTTAGGCTTGGAGGCTGTCTCTGCCTTTGGGTCTTGCAGTCATGTTTACATATCTACTTACTAAGCATATTACTAACAATAGCTTCTTAATCTCTAAAACTGTTCTAACTATGTAGCTAGTTCTGTTAATTATGATATTTTAAAGTAGATACAGGTTACTTCACAATAAAACAGGTTTTTGAATTTACAAAAGTTTCTGCTACAGCTGCCCTGCAGTAAAGGCAAGATAACGTACATTTAGGGAGCAGTTAAAAGATATCAGGGTGTGAATCTGCTACCTCTAAAAAATTGCATGCATATTGCTTAGTTCAAATTCATGATATCCTTAAGGTCTTCAGTTTAGGTCACAAATAAAAATATGAAATACATGTATTAATTGATAGTGGGATAAATGTTGAAATGTTATGAGTCCAGTCTGTTTCTATTCTTGAGTAAAGCTTTCTGAAAAGTTGCAGTTAAACCTGGTAAAAATTTACTAGGTTTATTCGATTCACTGTTGTTGCATATGAAGCTGAATTAGTATCTTCAAGAATAGACAGTTTGAATTTGAGTATGAAAGTAGTCATTGCATACATATAAATGCCTTAGCAGGAGGTAATAAAGATAAACTTGTAAACTTGCTCTTCTCCTGCATAAGGTAGTTCTTGCTTATAGAGGTGGTTTTCTACAGGAGAAGAATGTCTGATGTAGCTCTACTTGGTAGCTCTATCTGAAAACCTTAGTAGGAAGAGCAGTAAGTAGTTTAGCATTTGAATGAGTTTGCAGTTTAATGCCTGAGTGGCATGCTGCATGTCCAGTCTAATTAGTTGCTTTGCAAAGATATACCTGTGTATTTTTTTTCACTGTCCTTTCAAGGTGTGGAAGGATTACTTCTCAAGCTCTAAAGCATGTATTTGGTGGTTCTGCAATTTCTAAGTATGCTGTATAAAAGGGGACAGTGTCTAATACCATTTTGCCTCTTACTGCCAGTAACTCTCAGTTGAAGGGAGAGGGAAGAATGCAGGTGAAATGAAGTGTTATTTCCAAGTAAGCTACCTGTGTAGCCTCTATTATGTAGTATGAAATTTGAGCTTATGGTGACCGAGTTTCTGGTCTTGGGTTCTGCTTGTGGTTATAAGCTGTGCTATATGGTGAAGGAATTGAACCACTCTAAGCTGGTAGGTCTGATGATTTTTTTAAATAGTTCTGTGAAACAATACTGTTTGCATATTTATATATTTACTGCAATTTTTTTTTCTATATAATAGAACTTGCATAAGGCCTGTTGTGATCTATGGAGGTACACAAACAGGCCATTCAATTCGTCAGGTAATGCAAGGCTGTAATATACTATGTGCCACTCCAGGAAGGCTTCTAGACATCATTGGAAGAGAGAAGGTAAGATCTTAAAACTTAATATGAATTCCTTAAACTTTCTCTCACCTTTTTACATACTGGTTTTCATTCTTCAAATTCAGTAGAAGCAAAGATAGAGCCATGAAAACCAGTCAGTATGCTGTCTTTGTATAGGCACTTACTTAAAATACAGGCGAGCTTTTCTTGGAATATCTAAATACCATGAGGTTTTTGAAAGAGTAGCGTAAGTCCAGATCTCTGCAGTCCCTTTCAGGGCCCGCTGGAAAATACCAGTCTAAATCAGACTGGCTGTGGTGTTCTTGACAATTAAATTTTATCGTTTAAATACATGGAACAATTTCTTTTAGTTCTTGTGGAAAATTCTATAGCAGATTTTCACTGGATGTCTTGTTTGCTTCTCTATAATAGCTTTTATCTGTGTGGAATATGCTAATACTAAATCTTTGAATGTTTTAATACTGATTTTATTAAAAATATAAAAAACTCCATGTGTAAGACTGTATTTGAATTTTTATTTTTCCAGCCATTATAAGTTCAAATCAAAATTGCTGCATGTTATAATGGTGGCTCAGTGATGTTGCACTGGACAAATGAAGTTTGGAAAAACACTTCTTGGTAATAAACTGGCTTTCTGTGGCTGTCAGGCTTCTAGTCAAAATGATGGTCTTGGTCAGCAACAGTGAAGTTGTAATGTCCTTAATAATGCTTTCTGACATAAGACACCATGAAAAGCTTTTTGAGAATGTGTGAGGTTTATATGAGAGTACCTTTCTAAAACTCAGACATAATTTCAAAATAGATGTACTGAGTAATAGTTGATCGATAAGCTCTATCTTGGTTTCATTGCTGAACCAAGTTCTGAAGCACTTCAGTGTAAGCATACTATTAGAATTGGTGCAGATCAAAAAGTTAAATAGAGGTTGAGATGCAAATAAAATGCACATAGGCTTTTATTTGTGAATAATTAACTTCCACTGGAAAGAAGTAAGTAAAAGGTGAATTTTGGCAATTAGGACATCCTATAAGTGTATATTGTCAACGGACCAAAACAATTTTTCTTTCACTGAAATACTTGCAGATTGCTTTGCATAATGTGAAATATTTGGTGCTAGATGAAGCGGATCGCATGCTTGATATGGGGTTTGGGTTAGATATGAAGAAGCTGATTTCTTACCCAAGCATGCCAACAAAAGACAAACGTCAAACACTAATGTTCAGTGCCACTTTTCCTGAAGAAGTTCAGAGGTGAGTAAAGTAAAAATAGAGATGTATCTGAAGATGTATTTGTATAGAGCTAAATGTCTGAAGAGTTAAGAGCACTCCTTATGTTTAAAAGCTTACAATCTTGCTAGAAGATACCGAAAAGCTCTGATGTTAACATTTCTTGCTGAAGACTTCCCATTTTTTAGGTAACAGAACTGGTAACTTGTATAGATTAACTGCTTAATTTAGGTGGGAAGTCTAAAGCAACTGTTTGTCTGAAGGCTTTTAAATTCCACTTCTGCAGGAGTACTGCCCCTGTTTGTTTCTTGTCCCTCCCCCACTACATCTGTGCAAGCTCAAAAACAGTTGTCTTGCTGTTTCACAAGTGGCACTAGTAGCACTGTGTATGGCACCAAGACATAATATAACCAGACAACCCAATTATTGCCTCACCAGCCTTTCTGATATACAATTCTTTCTTACATGTGTAAGTGCTATTTGTTTTGGTAGTTTTAAAACTTCCATAAATGGGTTTAGGATATATCTTACAGCCTTACTATTCAGTGCCCTTAAAGTTCCTCCTTCCAGACTCTGAGAGAACAGTCTTCAACAGATGGTAGTGGGGTTGCTGAGCCTGGGAGTAACAGAGCAAAACACCTCATTCCCTGTAGGTGGGTGGAAATTATTCAGTACTTCCACTTCTGAGGAGATAGGCATCTGAATACTCATTCGTAAATCAGAGGAGTCTAAACTTTAATTTGAGCAGTTGACATAATTTTATTGGCTTTCGTGGTAGGGATACTGTTGTGACACTATCACTAAAAAATACCAGTAAGCATATTACAGTTTGAGAGCATGCAAATTGGTCAGACTATTGCAGTGAAGTATGCTGGTACTTCAGTAAGTCAAATCCTGAAAACTTTCTTCTGGCCTTCAAAAAGCCTGAAAGATCTATCTTTTGAGGCAGCCAGGAAACATCTTCAGTAGTTGACTATCCTGAATGAAAGAGGAGAATGGGCTGATTTCTCTATCAGTTAATACTGATAGCTGTTGGGGAGATAGATTGCCTTTAAGTAGGATTGAATTAACTTTAAACTCAGTCTTGTGTCACCTTTTATGGCTTTGGTTCCTCAATCAAGACTTTATTTTTCATGGATTTTTTTATATTGAAAGAAGATCTTGTAGTAAAGTAGTAATGGCCTTGTTTCCACAACTGGGAATGAATTGTTCAAATGATACTCTGTGGTTCATGTTCATTCCATGTGTTTACTGCTCATGCAGGAATGTGGTCTCACTTCATACTGCATCCTGTATGCAGTAAAAGATCAAGTGTGTCTCCCTTTAAGATGCCCAGGGTGCTCTGATCGGCTCACGTTTTGGGTTGAGGGAGGAATCTTGATCCCTTATCTCTGTATTTGTTGGTTTTATCAGTGTGTTTTGGTAATGCTTTTGCTGTGTGTTTTTGCTACATACTGAGGGATGAATAAAGAGTACTGTAACTACCACCATCTGAAAGGAGGCGATCCCTTCGACTGTGCAAGACATTTACAGAATCACAGAATCACTAGGTTG
>NW_010548968.1:0-253 GCF_000687285.1 Phaethon lepturus
AGGGTCTCAGGTGACGCGAGTGCATCAGGCCTCAGCTCTGCTCCCAGTGCAAAGGCAAACTGACGGCTTTAGCATTGAAAACACCACAGATCGGATCCCAGGCTCACAAGGACTGGCGAGCATGACCATCCTTCCCAGATCCCGAACCCGCCCCCATTTCACATCCTGGGCACCCCTCATCCACCCCATCTTTCACAAAACCCTGCTCTGCTTTGGCAGGGAAGGAAAACCAGCTTCCGAGCAGAGCCGTTAA
>NW_010548968.1:273-6162 GCF_000687285.1 Phaethon lepturus
GGAGCCAGCAATTCTGACCACGAACGGAGCCAGAAATCTGCAGAGTTCACATTTTTTGGCCCCGGCAGCGTTAGACAGAACAGTTTCCCATTGATAGCACCCGGCCAGTGCTCCCGTCCCCCCGCCAGCACCTCCGGAGTTTTCAAATGCAAATGCAAGCTCCCGCCATGAAAGAGCCCAAAAATTGTTTCGAAATCATCCGTATCAAGCTTCCCAAAGGGCTGATTGTGCTCCCGGTTCTGTACGTACGGGGGGCGAACGGCTGGGCTCCGCTCTGCCCCGGGGCAATCGCGGCGCCGTGGGAAGGAACCCAGCCCCGAACCCTCCTTAGGGCCGCACGGTGCTTCGGGCTCCGCGCAAACCGCGAGTCCTCCAGCGCTTCCCCGAGCACGTGGATGTCGGGGCTGGTACCATCCCTGGCTGCCGAACCAAGCAAGAGGCTTCTGCCAGCTGGTTGTTTTTCAGCTGAGAAAACCGTGACGGAGTTTGCAAGGGAGTCTCTGGCTACCTGCTGATGGACGTCTGCGCTGGCCACGTACGACCTCCCTTTTTGGGCACCCCCTGAACCCCGCTGGGGTTGCGTAAAGAGACGAGCAACACCCGCAGATTCACCCGGTTTTATGTGTCACTCCAAAATCCGCACTCAGCGGCTGAGCCCCGGCACGTCCCCTCGAGCGGCGGCTGCGGGGACGGGAGGGAGCGGGGCAGAGCGGTTAACAAGCTGCTTGGGCCCAGCAATTAAAAAACAGGGAACAAAGAGCCATTCTCAGCATCCGCCTGGGACACGGCCACTGGCACCGGGGGCTTTTTGTCCCCATGTGGAGGGCCCGGGAGGAACCGGGACCACCCACACCTCCATCACCGTGGGGACCCCGGGGAGGAATGAAGTAAAAAAGGATTCAAGGTCTGAAACACCTCCCAGCAGGGACAGACCTGAGGACGGGCTGAAGGTGGGTACCTGGTCTGATGACAGCATTTGAGACCATGCCATGGGAGAGCACCCCTGCAGAGGAAAGACGCCTTTAATCTCCCCCCCAAAAGCCCTACCAAGACTCGGGGCGTGCAGCAGAAGAAACCAACTGGAGGAGTTAGGCACACACATTTGGGACAGGCAGCTTTGGCCAAGCCCTGGGAGAAGCTGCTTTTTAACCTCCCCAATTAATGGCTGCTAGCAGGAACACAGGGATTAGAAACCCCTGCCATCCCCTCCTGCGACAAGTGCCGTCTCACCCTGCTGCAGCAGCATCCCTCGGGCACCAGCGGCACCAAGCCTCCGACTTCTGGGTTGAAAACCCAACCTCTGACCTAAAACCCATGATCTCAAGACCTGTCCCGACTCAGGGGACCAAAACACTTTGGGCGGGGATGGGCTGCAGGCCACCCTGCAGACGTCGACTTCATTTCTGTCCTCGCCGGCACGTCTTGCTCACACCTACCAAAAGGCTGAGCACAAATCCTGAGCACCGCCAGCTTGGCCTGAGCCCCAGCGAAGGGATGCTCAGTTATGCCCTGTGCTGATGTTTTGGGTAACTTCCAAGCCTTCGAGGGGCTGATTTTGGTGGCAGGTCCCCAGACCTTCAGGAAAGGGCTCCCAGGAGCAGGGATCCGCCCGGCACGGAGGCGACTGCCTGGTGCAAGGACACGGGCAGCATTAGGCCAAGGGCAATTCAAGGTTTCTCCCGTACGTATGGCCATACCGGACCCCACCTCAGTGCTCAGCACCGTGGGCCATCGCCAACGCACGCGCGCACCAGGCTCGGCGGCGACCGCCGTGGCACCCCCAGTACAGCCCAGCTGGGCATTGCCGTGCAACCGGTAAAGACACATCTGGGCAGCTGCGGGGCCGAATTGCCGTCTTCCCATGGGCACTACTAGCCCTTGATGGCCCTGAGCAGCCTCACCTGGGACCCACACCCCACCCATGGGCCCAGGAGGTTATTTAAGCTCAGCTGGGGGGAGCTAGTCCTGCCCTGAAGGATGCTGCTGGTCTGCAGCCCTGCTCCTGGCCGTGCCCCGCTGCACCCCAACCCTGCAAGCAGCCTCCGCCCCAGGTAAGCCCCTCGGGTGGGTGCTGGCACCCGGGGAAAGTCTTGGCTTCAGCACGATCTTCAGGGTGGGCGTTGGACCTGTGTTGCAGCCTTGTCTTTGTCCCTGTCCCCTTTGGCTCCTGGTCACTTGACTCTGGGGCTGCCAGCAGACCCTGCTGTTTGCTGGCCCTGGGTGGGGGTGATGGAGAGCTCCCGCACAGGAGCCACCCTGGGCTCCCACTTGCCTTCCCCCCGTGGCCGCTGGCCCCACTGTGTCCCAGCAAGAGCCCGGGCAGTGCCTTGCTCGCAGCGCTCGCTTAACACGCGCTGCGGTGACCTTGTCCTTGTGCCCCACGAGCCAGGATGGGAGCAGCGGGGGGGTATGTCAGCGCTGCTGGGGGTGGGAGGCTTGATCTGGCGCAGGTGGGATGTCTGGCCTCAGTGTCCATGCTCGGGTTGGACATCGGGAAGAGTTTTCCAGCTTGCCAGGCTGCCTCAGGTTTGGCAGAAGGTGTCGGACCCTGCCCAGGCAGCCCTGGGCTGGGCTCTGCTGTGAAATGCCTGCTCTGGCACGGAGGGTGCGACAAGGAGTTCCTAAAGTCCTCCCTGGGGATACGCGTGTCTGTCCTCGCTGGGGATGGGTGCTCGTAGGTGGGGATGAGCCCTTCCCCTCCCCGTCCTTCTCCTGCCCTCCCCTTCGCCTGCGGCTCAGGAAACATGCCAGCCCTTGAGGCTCCAGGTTGTTCTTTCCTCTCTAGCTGAGAGTGTGTCAGGAGACGCAGCCGATGGCTCCGAGGCCATGGAGAGACCCCAGCCGTGGCCGATCCCACCCTTCAGCCGCTTTGGGGTAACGGTGCAAGCCCCCGTGCTGCTTCATCTTCAAAGCCCCGCTCGGGTTCAGGTGGTTATATGGGCTTTCTTTAGGTTTCTTTAGGCACTGGCCACCCCGTGGGTGCAGGACTCAAAGGCACAACCTCACCCAGCCAAACCTCCTTGCGATGACCTGAGCCTTCCCGTGCCTCCGCACATCTACAGGGCGTGCTCGTAGGGCGAGCATCTCTTGCGGGGGCCGGGAACATCAGCCAGATTCCGGTATTGCTTTCGTGGACCAAAATCCACGAGGTTTTGTGGCGTCCTGAGTGGAAGCGAGGAGCCCTCAGCGGGATAACGCTGGTGTCAGGCTGCAGGAGGAGGAAAATGGGAGCCACAAACTCAGCAGGGATTTCCTGGAGGTGGAAGGGGGGCCGCTCACCGCTGCCTGAGCAAAGATGGGCTGAGATGGTTGAGATGCCGAGGGAGGTGACGAGACCAGAAATGAGCTTTATCTTCTGCCCTAAGCAGCTGATTTCTCCCAAGGAACAGGCAGCGAACTGAGCACAGCATCCCAAACCCCAGCGCTGCTGGTGCTGCTGGAGCAGCCCCTGCTTTCCCGGACCATGCAGGAGAAGAGCCCAGGAGGGGCTGGAGAATAAGCGCTGCCCAGACCATGACTGCCAGCCCCTGGTCCTTGCGGATGCTGGCTCCCAGGTGACCCCTGCAGCTGGCTCCTTCCAGATGTCATCCTTCATCTCAGCAGCCATCACATCTGGCAGCTTAAGTCCTTGGGGTCCATCGGGGTCAGAAAAGCAGCTCTCGTTTTGTAAGAGGGTCCGGAAAGTGGAGTTTTGTGTCCAGCCATTGCTCCTTTTATTCTTTTCATGGACCTGTCTCCTCACCGCCACTGCACCCCCAAACCCACTCGCCCTCTCCCACCGAGCAGGGGATTTTGCTGTGACTTGCAAAGCTGAGCTGGATTCCCATGGTGGGCTCCGAAGTGGCCTGAAGGATCGTGCATGCTCTGGATGGCCCCGCAAGGAGGGACAGGTTGGGTGACAACACGTTTCTCAGGCGCCGAGTAATCCCCAGGACAGACATTTGGTTTTGGTAAGCGCCCGATACTCGCGGTCTCAGGCCCAGCGCCCCGCTCCGTGTTGCGTGAGCGAGGAGAGAGAAGTCCCCCCTGCTGTCACCTTCCTCCACTGGGCCAGGGTGGGACAGGAGGCAATTTTGGGGTTTGCCTTCCATGATTGGGTGCTCCCTGCAGGAGACGCCTGGATTGGGAACGGAGCCGTGGCAGAGGTGAGCAGAGCTGGGCGGGATGTCCGTGTTGCACACCGCTGGCTCGCACAATGAAACCGGCTGTCGAGGGACCTCCAACACCTTGCATGAGGGTACTGAAGCACGGCACCCGACCCGGTGGGTGGCATGTGGAGCAGCAGCTGAGCCTGTACGAGGTGGCCAAGGGAAACCTAATTCACCGTGCGCCAGACGGCCAAGACAAACCCTGACCTTGGATTTGGGGAGAACAGGGGTAAGGGTGCAGCGAGCATAGCCATGGCCAGCTCCTAAAGACTGGGAGTTTGGCTCAGCCCCACAGCTAAGCTCAGTTCTGGGTCAAGCTTTGGGGACAGTCTATTTGCTCGGCCCTTGCAATCAAAGCTCTTGCCTGAGCTGGGCTCCCCAGGGCGCTGCTGAGCCCCGAGGACCAGACGCTGCCAGGAACCGAAGGCTTTTGCAAGGGAGCAAAAGCTTTGGTTGGATGCCAGGAGCCAGAGAAGCACAAAAAAAGCCCCAAAGCGGTATATGGAAAAATCTGTTATCCTTGAACAAAAGATGAAAAAAGTTTACAAATGAATATCAGAAGAATAAGAACCTCGTGATGCCTGTTCAGGACAGCAACTCGTGTTCCGGTGCAGGGACCCTGGGAACGGCGAGGTGGGGAAGGGCTGCGGGGCAGGAGGGAGAAGGAGACACACAGAAGTCCTGAAATACTGAAAGGAGCAAAAAAAGCCAGTTCTGGAGTCGGGGCAGGGACAAGAGGTGGAGGTGACACTCAGCTGGACTCGTAGGTGCCTGAAGGAGCTTGGCCCTGCGGTGTTTGGGAGGACAGGTCGTGTGCAGGAGAGGGCTGGGAAGGATCCCGGGGGCGTGCGATGTTTCCGAGCAGACAGAAATAAGTGGTAGCTGCAAAAGCAGCAGGCTTTTGAGCTGTGGATTTGTGGAGCTCTGCCACAGGGTGTGCTGGAAATGGGCGCAGAAGGGTTCAAGGAGCAACAGGACAAATCTGCAGAGGACAGACGGGGCTGCCAGCAACTACCTAATGGTTGAGGAGCAACCTCTGGCTCAGGTGGCCCTAAACTGCTTCTCAACCTCAGCTGTTTGGCTGATGTGGGCCATGAACAGCCTGGGGAGGGAGAGCAGAGCCTACAGCCTGCCAGGGCTGAAGCTTTGGTGTCTCAGAAAAAAAAAATCAACCAGCAAAAACTGTGCAGGCGGCTCTTTGCAACGCAGAGGAACCTGCTTGCTAGAGCTGGACCAGATCTGCTGATTTACTTCACAGAAAATGGAGTGTGATCCGCTCCGCAAGGACTCATTGCTCTAATTTACGAAATGCATCTGCGACCGCTTCCGAATGTGTCGCTAGCCCAAACGACTGCGAACGCGACCAGCATGACAAATGTCATTGCTTTGTGTGAAGCTGATGATCACTCCAGAGCTGTTGTCCAAAGGTTAATTAAATATATGAAAACCGGCTGGATCTCCAGCATTCCTCTTGCTTAAAATAAACCGGAGGGCAGATCTTCAGTGAGACTAAATTCCCGTGATTGCACTGAGGCTGACGGGCATGGGAGAAGCAACGCCACTGCCTGCCCCTTCCTTGAGACCTCTGCACCCAGGAGGCTTTACAAGTGTCTGCTGATGGTCCGGGGCCGCAGAAAGCATCCCAGCGCCATCCCGCACGGAGAGGGTTAGCACATCCCACGGCCAAGCGTCGGGTGGCGAAAAGCCCCAGGACGTGGGATGCTGTTTCTGGTCTCCCATC